>NW_027313672.1:0-20270 GCF_040954645.1 Diabrotica undecimpunctata
CGCGCTATCTCAGAGTGGTTAACCTCCATGCAGCAACAATATTTTGTAAGTTTTGTAGCATCTCTCACTTGTAAACAGAGTTTTTAAACGAATAGGACATATGTAAGTTTTTTTTCTTTTTCATTATTTTGGTATAAATCCTTGTACCTAACTATTTATATTGTAATTATTTTTGTATTGTCTATTTTTTGTAACTGTGGAAACACATTTCCACTTTCGTTATTATAAGATCATATTGGTCCGTTGCAATTTCACATTTAATCGAAAAATTATCAAAAATTTGTTGAGTAATTCGATATCTTTGATTATTTCTTTTCTATTCGTGGTGATACAATCTATCTCATTTTTAACCAGCTATCTCAGCTTATCTTCATGTCTGTTGAGGCATTCTTTTGAAAAAAGTGTTCATCGTGGATAACTTTGAAGACGACTGAAGGCCATTTAGTAGTTTCGTCTTTCATGGTTTTCAGCCTTTAAAATTAAAACGCCACGTGCGGTTAGTGCGTATTGGCGAGTTGATTTGGATATGGTGGGAGCAAAGGGTGGGGGGTGAAAATGCTTTGAGTTTGGACATTGTTTCTTTGAGGATGTGTGGCTGGTGAAATCCATAAGGTCGCATCGGCAGATTTGCTACACCTGAAGTAAATCTACCCCCTGCCAGGATCGCAAAGAATTATCCACCCGCTATGTATGTTTATGCCTTTTATAAATTAATGCACATACCTTTCATTTTTTTTATGCCTATTTTTATTATTCTATACGTCTTCTTACAAGTCCAAAACCATATACGGAGTGGCAGTCCGCCTCGTCTCTACGTCCCAACGATAGGTTATAAACAACATAACATTGTAAAAAGTGTATATTATGTAAGTTTTATTTCTGTTATGTGGCACCGACTAAAATCCCAACAAAATGAATTTTTAGTACATACTCTACCATTATAGTAACTTTTTTAGATAATAGCGTAAGCCTTCCAAGAAAAAGGTATTCTATGAGAAAGATGGATGAACGCAGGGACTCGACTGACTGATTTTTAAACGTTGTTTACAAGTCGAGTTCACTTCTTATACTAAAATAATTTCCAGTAATTTTGCTGTGCATCAAGTGAGCGTGTCGATTATAGGATTTTTTAAAGTCATTCCTAGTATTGAGATCCTGTAGGTACCTATAAATAGATTTGTTAAAATTGGTAGTTTTACCTTCAACCAGTAAGACGGTCCATCCGTATAGGATAACGACGTCAAAGCATGGTTTATGGAATATAAATTGTTTTTAACACGTTAACTGCCGATCTATTCTGGGTAGGTTTTCACCAAGAGCCGATTTCTGTTCTTGATACACAGACGTTTATTTATTAGTTTTTGGAAATGTTCGAATAAAGTAAGTGTTTTTTAAACTAAATGCACATATATACAATAAGGGTTGGTGGTGAACGCGCCAGAGCGTCACTGGCGCTCGGCTCTAGTATTTATATACATACGCCGTACGACGCGCTGGTGCGTTTTGTAAATAATATTAATAAAATCAGTTTTAATAGGGACATTTTATTGATTTACTAATACAAAATAAAAATAAAACAAGAAACACAAAATAAGATAAAATATAGATATATAAAACAAAATTAAGGTTTAAATGTGGGATATTTGACAGCAATCCAGACAAAATCCAAGGGTTGTCGGGACAGGTTTTGCATTCGTAAATTGTATCTTTACGGATATTTCGTTCACTGCAAGTTTTACAGCGTTTTCTCATAACTTTTTCCTTTAGATCTTTTACCTCTCGTTTTGTTACTAGGTGATCTTTTGTAACATGTTTAGTTTCAGAATTATTAATTTTTAAAAGTGATCTAACGAGTTCTAAACGAAATTCGTAAAGACTAATCCTTTTTCCAGAATACTTATTGTATAGTATGTGAGCATTTATAACCATCATCTGCATAATATGTATAAATATTTTTGTTGGCCATCGTACAGTTTTTCGTTGACAAGGATAATAGGCAAGCATCTGGTCTTGTCGGTCAATACCAGACATATTCTTATTATATCTTATAATAGGCTCTAGTTTCGTTACATGCTGATAATAAACTTCCATTCTCTTATTAAAAAAAGTTTATCATCGATCCAATTTTATATATTCTGTCTTCAGGTACTTGTTCTCCCTCTTCTGGATTTTTACTAAAATGCAAACAACGCAGTATGACCATAAATCTGTTCCGGCCCATAAAAGTGAAAAAAAATTGCATTAGCAAAAAGAGTATCTTTCTTTTTCCAATAATCCTCAATCCTAGGCAATGAAATGTGACCCATATGTAAAACCAATCCTAAAAAGACTAGCAGTTCTTCGGGAGTCAAAATTTTCCAATCGGAAATTCTAGAATGTGTCGCCCCTGAATTAAACAAGGAAAACGTACTCGGCATACCTGTTGGTCTCATCACATATTTGCTGCAAACATTCATCAGTAAGTAGCATTCGAAAAAATTGAACTAGATTATTATCTGGAACTTGTATTAGTAACTCCTGGTGTTTTAAAAAAGGGAACTTTTTTCATACCATCGACATTTTCTTCCCATTTATCGCTTCCATCAACTTCAACGAGCAACTTAGTCTACAATTAAAATATAGTTTTATTAAAAGATTAATATTTGCATTTAATTTTATAGTATAGCACTTAAAATAAAATATATATATATATATATATATATATATATATATATATATATATATAAAAATGTGCACTCGTAAGTGAATGGGATATTTTCGGTCAACTTGGAGATAAAAAAGATAAGAGTTGTGCTACTTTATCTATTTATTGAAGACGTTTCGCCCAATGTTCATTGGGCATCATCAGTTCATCTAAAAGAGTATTATAAGCGATACATCTATATGAAAAACAATTAAGTAAATGATCTTACCTTTAAAAGATCTGTAGCATTAAGATGTTATTATTGTGAAGAAACATCAAAAATTAATCTATTAAATAAATCAGCAAAAACACCTCTTTCCTTTTTGGAACAAGTGAATGTAGTCTATCACATACCCTGTTCTGAATGTGATGCATGTTATATTGGTCAAACTGGCCGTTCCCTTAAAGGACGCCTTACTTCACATCGTAGTGACATTAAACTTTCTAAACATACTTGTGCCCTTGCAGAACATGCAATCAACACCAAACATACTGTGAATTTTGATGATGTTGTCTTAAGAGACAGTTTATGGAGATATGTCATATTTTAAAACAACCTAATGCATTAAATAAGAGAACTGATATCAGCAACTTAAGCCAAATTTACCATGCAATAATACTACAAAATTGATTCTTCCGTATTCTACTTTTAAATTATTTGTTTCTTCTTCAACTTCTTTTATTATATCATAACATTTATGTTGGCATCTACCAAAACTTTTCCTTAAATCTCACCAGCTGATTGTCAGTTCTGACATTTAAGCTTTCAAATACTTTATTTTGCATGATATGATCATAACAGTCAAGATCCTTAGCCTTGCCTTTGTTAATATAACATTTCAAAATTGACAATTACATTTTTTGATAGATTTTAGAATCAATCAATGTTTTCAAAAGTTAAATTAAAAAAATTAATATAAAATTACTTCAATTGGGAATCTTCCGGCGTTCTGTGTTTCTGTGTTTTTGCTGATTTATTTAATAGATTAATTTTTGATGTTTCTTCACAATAATACCATCTTAATGCTACAGATCTTTTAAAGGTAAGATCATTTACTTAATTGTTTTTCATATAGATGTATCGCTTATAATACTCTTTTAGATGAACTGATGACGCCCAATGAACATTGGGCGAAACGTCTTCAATAAATAGATAAAGTAGCACAACTCTTATCTTTTTTATCTCCAAATTGACCGAAAATATCCCATTCACTTACGAGTGCACATTTTTTTATATTAAATTAAACGGTCATATTCCTTAAAGATATATATATATATATATATATATATATATATATATATATATATATATATATATATATATATATATATATATATATATATATATATATATATATATATATATATATATATATATATATATATTATTTTAAGTGCTGCAGGTAAGTTATTTTCAATTTCATCCTTAGATTCTGGTAAATACTCACTGTTTTGAATCAAGAAAGTCATTAAATTCTTCATCGCTTGTTTCTAATAACCTCAACAGTTCTTCATCTGATAATTTTTTTTTTCATATCTAACTTTCTTTTTTTATTTGAATTTGAGCCACTTGGTATAATATCGTCATTTATATTATTTTTATTCATTTTTACACTTCAATATGCACACCCTATGTCATTCAAATATAAACTAACCAAACGAGATGTAAAAGAACCCAAATCATATTTAGGGGGAAACACTGAACGCGCTATCTCAGAGTGGTATTACCAAGCTTTATGATTCATGAGTCAAAAAATAGGAGAAATATTGAAATCTGGGAATTACTAATCTTTACACGGTTACTAATCCGATAAAATAATAAGCATTTGCAGAATTTTATGTACTGTTACTAATATTTACAATTATTACAAAGCCAAAAGATATAGACACACTGTCTGGACAAAAAGTCGTTAGTCGAAGAACCAAGAACAAAGTTAGAGAATTGATACCCCTAGTTACCTGCCTTTGAAATATAAAAGACCCTCTTGTAGCGCCAATGAAATAATCCAAGATCATAATCAATAAAAGTCTGAACGCGCGAGAGCGTCGTCGGCGTCTAGCTAAAGTCTTGTAGCGACGCGCCAGCGCGTTATCGGCAAGGAACGTGTTAAAAATAGAGTGCATAAAAAATAGGTTTCTATTTCATAGATCAACAATAATACCATACATATTATAAATAACTTGCCATTGTGAGTACGTTGTCAAGAAAATCCCAAAAAAATTATAAGTAAAATCAAATGGGAATGGAGATTTTCATCAGATTTTTAAAAGCTAAAACAGGAATTCACACTACAGAAATTTAAAAAGAGTACATACATAATTTTGAGATTAATTCTAACAGTCAAGATGGTAAAAAAGTCATATACCTCTACTTTACAGATTACTTTCGGTATTTTCTCATACAAAAGTAATTTTGTAGATAAAATGGGAAAAAAACAAAGTATAACATTATTAAAATAGGTTTTAAAAACTTTAAACCTTATTAATAAACAAAATACTTCCTAGAACTACTCGTTCCTTTAAATATATGAACAGCAATAATAATTTCGTTAATTTATGATCTTGATGATCAGACGTCCGGAACGCCTGCTGCGAATGTGGCCATGTGGTCTTTCGAGTGGTCATATGGTTAGAAACTTTTTCCTCATAAATCCATAATTTAACGATCCATTAACATTAAAGTAACCTAAATATTCTGCAACAATACAATTCTCCCTCTCGCTACATTGGTGCAAAATAAAAACATTAATGATACCATTCAGTGCATTTTTTATACAGGTATGTACTTAATTACTACTTTATAAATAATATAGATAATTAGCTAATAAGATATTACGCATCTTAAAGTTTTTAATTGAATATTAAAAGTTATAAAAATTCATTAAAATATAAAATTGGTAATTAATACCACGTTAATTATTAAGTTATATTAATTACAAATTATTGTTCTGAAAATATACTCTTTAGAAGCTTTTTAAAGTATTCTTTCAATCTGTTAAGTATTTCCTCATCACTTACTAAATTCCTTCCATTTTCGTTTTGTTAGTGTGCAGGTTTTCTTTTTTTTTTGTTCTTCTTCTGGCAGTAGTCTAATAGGTTTACTTGCTTTATACTTTTTCCTCTGGTTTTAAGAATTGGTACAGCTAATAAGATAATAGGCATCTTAGGCTTCTTTCAGACGGACGACATTTTGTCGTAGTCGTGTACGGCAGCGATATCGTGTATAGCAGTTAACTCATTAATTTAATGTAAACTTTCACACGACGCAATTTAAAATCGTAGTCGTACACGACTGTCGTAGTACCCCGGCGGGATCACTGCGACGACACGATGTCGTGGTCGTGAACGACTGCAGTGGTACAAGCAAATCCATTCTAGTTTTCACACTTGTCGTGCGTAGGCGAAAAAGTCGCGATTTATTCTAAACGGTGGTAGTGAATTTAGATTTAAAAATATTTGTTAAATATTTAAATTAAAAAAAAAATCTTTTATTCTTCTTCTTCTCTTTATATAGATATAACTCTGTCTGTTTTTCAATGTGCCTCCAGTAAGTTGTCATTCCATCGTTTGCGTGGTCTTCCTACTGATCGTCTTCCTATTGGGGAACCGTCTCTTGCCGTCTTTACTACTCTGTTGTCATTCGGCTTATATGATCGTTCCATTCTACTCTTCTATTTTTTACCCAGTTTTTGATGTTCTCCACCTTGCATCTATGTCGTATATCTGTACTTCTAGCTCTGTACCATAGTGTCTTACCATCAATTTTTCTAAATGTTTTCATCTCTGCTGCTTCTAACATTCTTTTTGTCCTCTCTGTGTCAGGTCTTGTTTCTGCCGCGTATGTCATTATTGGTCTGATGACTGTTTTGTAAATTCTGCCTTTAGTTTCTTTCCCGATTTTTTTATTTCTCCATATTGTTTCGTTTAGGCAGCCTGCGGATCTGTTTGCTCTATTCACTATTGATCTTCCACTTCGGTTTCAAGCTTTCCGTAGCTAGATAATGTGATGCCTAGATATTTAAACTCGATCACTTGTATTAAGATTTGACCTTCCAGCTTCAATTTACATCTTAGTAAATTTGCTGTTATAACCATGCATTTTGTCTTTGTTGGGGAAATTAACATATTAAATTTTCTGGCGGTTATATTAAATTGGTGCAGCATACGTTGTAAATGATTTGGTATCCTTTTTTAGTTCTTACTTTTTTTATTATTTCATCCATAATCAGGTTGAACAATAGAGGACTCAGGGAATCTCCCTGTCTTATTCCATTGCCAGCTTTAATAGGGTCGGTTAGTTCTTCTTCTAGTTTTACTTTTATTGTGTTGTTTTGGTAGATATTTCTAGAGGTATGTCTCTTGCATTCAGTAAGTGGATAACGTTTTTTAAGTTTAAGTTGACCCGGTCAAATGCTTTTTTAAGGTCCACGAAACATAGATATGGCAGTTTGTTGTATTCTAATGACTTCTCTTGCACTTATCTCATTATAAATATAGCGTCGGTGCATGATCTTCCCGACCTAAAACCTTGTTGTTCTTCTGCTAGTGTTATCATTTCATTCAATTTATTTGTTATCACTTTGGTTGTTAATTTGAGTATTGTGTTTAATAAATTAATTCCTCTGTAATTTTCCGGGTCCGATTTGTCTCCCTTTTTGAAGAGAGGTATTAGGATGCTTGATCTCCTTTCTTGAAGAATTCTGTTTTGTTCCATTATTTTTTGAATTAGTTTTAGTAGTTGTTTGGTCAGATCTGGTCGTCCGTATCTTAGGAGAGCAAACTTTTTTTCACGACACTACACTGCACGACAACGACAAAATGTCGTCTGTCTGAAAGAAGCCTTAAAGTTTTTAATTTAATATTAAAAGTTATAAAAATTCATTAAAATATAAAATTGGTAATTCATACCACGTTAATGATTAAGTTATATTAATTACAATTATTGTTCTGAAAATATACTCTTTTAACTAACTTTAAATAGCTCTTATATTTTTATCCGCACTAATAATCAATATCGGTTTATCTATACCTGTTATCCTAATTGGTTATTTCGTAAAACGTAAACAAACTGCAGAAAAATCAACCAATATTTCTTTCCTTTCTTCTGCTTTACCCTTTCAATTTGGGATTTTAAGTTCTTTTATATCTCTTTCAACGTCCTTTTTTCACCTGGTTTTCGGCCTACCTTTCCCTTCTTTCCTCACATTCCTCCCGTTACTTTTTTTTTGGGTAGTCTCGTGTTTGGTGTCCTTTGAATATGTTCCAGCCGTCTCAGTCTTTGTGATTTTATGATCTCTACCATATCCGTCTCTTCATACATCGTCTCTAGTTCTATATTTGTTCTATTTAACCACATTACATTCCATAGCTTTCCTCCAAATTTTTCCTGAGAACTTTTCCACACTTTGGGCATGACTTGTTTTAATTTATTCATTGTCCATTTATCACTGCTATCTAATACTCTATGTCTGATCACTATCTTAAATATTCTTATCTTCAGATTTATCGAAAATTCATGCCTTCCTATAAACAAAATTTTGTGGGTAATTAGTGTTGTTTATAAATAATATCACACTGTCCAGAACGTATCGTATCAGACACCTGGCGTATCCGTTCAGTATATTCGAAAACAGTATTACACGGATGCCGACGGCTACGGAACTAGTCGAAACCTGTTGGTACGAATAATGTGAATTAGGAGTCCGTCGTTTTCTCCTCGTTGTCTATTTAGGTATTTGTTTAATTTTGATACAGGGTATGGCAGGAATAGTGACGGAGGCATTTTTCATAATTCCTATTTAAAAAAATATTTAGAAAATGAAATTAAGTTAGAGGATAAACAAAAAGAGAAATCTTACGATTTCTACCTGGCGAAACCGAATTCAAATTTTGACCTCTGTGCCTTCCAAAACTTCTAGTTGCGTCTGTAAATAGTTATTTTGATAACTATTGGTCCACGGCTGGATAGATTTTGTTTCGATTCAGAGCAGTGGCTATACGAGGAGACCTAAAGAGGTCGAAATACGTATAAGCGGCTTGCCGCTGCCTTGTATCGAAACAAAAATCTAATACCGTCATTATGTTTTAGAGGATAAACCTTTACCAGGAATGACATTAAAGATACCACATGTTATTGTAGGTGATGAGTTTTTCCCCTTAAAGCTCTACTTAATGAGGCTATATCCTGCAGCTCAATGTGATGACATAGAAAAACAACAATTCAATTACCGATTATCAAGAGCTAGGAGGGTGGTAGAAAATGCCTTTGGAAACTTGTCCCAAAGATTTCGAATTTATAATAGAAGAATCCAATTGAAACCAGAATTTGTAGATAAGGTGGTACTAACTACGTGCATATTACATAATTTTATTGGAGCACATTCAGAACATTTATTACCTAATACAAAAAATGACGAGAAATTCACTAGTCTGCCTAGACAGGGTGGAAATAATTCAATATTAGCATTCACAGTAAGGGAGAACTTTAAAACATTTTTTCAATCTGCTGCTGGAAAACTTGACTGGCAACAATAATTTCTATGTATTTCGTGTAATTATTACATTTTAGATATATTAAATATTTGTGGTATTATTTGATACCTAAAGTATATTCATTTACCAAATTCCCATCAGTAAACATGAGCACGTGTTGATATTCGCCGTCTCATTCGTCAAGAGGCAATAAAATATAATTTATTACCGTAAGCGAGACAGATTCTCATGTTACAGATCCCAACTTGTGATTATTTTAAATTCTAATTGTATCGTGTTGATTTTTAAGTTATTATATTGTGTTATATTTATGTTATAGTTATTGTTAAGTTATTTACTGGTCGTGTTATTTTTTAGAGTTTAGTTTAATTGTGATATAATGATTAAATTTCAAGAAATTCTTACACTAACAGTTTCAAAAGTAAATATTTTTAAAAATCATATGATACATAGGTCGTACATTAGTACGACCCTGTTTGGCTTACACGTGGTTCTATTGACGACTGGGACGCGCTATCTCAGAGTGGGTTTACTTACCATTTTGTCCTAATTTGCGTACGATTTCCTTCCAAATATTTTCTTTTTTATTTGCATCATGATAGCATTTATCATTGCAATTATATAAAATGTCTTTACCGCGTACGAGTTCAATTAATTTTTCAAAATTAATTTAACTTGCACTATCAAACTGTAAATATCAAAGCAATGATTTAAAAAAAAAGATGAGGTATCACTTCCGTGCAAATGTCCTAATTGTTTATCACTTTCGTGTTTAATTGCCACAAAGCAATGAAAGCACACGCATAAATGACAAAATAGCTTCGAAAATTATTTTTTAAATACCCTGTATCAAAATCAAACAAATACCTAAATAGACAACGAGAAGAAAACGACGGACTACTAATTCACATTATCCCTACCAACACGATTCGACTCGTTCCGTAGTCGTCGGCATCCGTAAAATATTGTTTTCGAATATACTGAACGGAAACGTTAGGTGTCTGATACGATACGTTCTGGACAGTATGAGTTGTTCATATTTAAAACCATTTAAATTATATTTTTCGGAAACTAAACGCTACGTGTTGGAAACGCAACGTGCATGATAATATGCCACGACCTTTCCAGTCAATATTATTTATAAACAACACTAATTACCCACAAAATTTTATTTATAGAGAAGGCGTGAAATTTCGATAAATCTGAATCGATGCGTACTGGACGAAAGACCGGGCACAACTTAAAAAATATTAATAAGGCGATTTTTCTAGAATCAAAATTACATACAATCTAAGCATCGAAATGGGGATTTATTGAAGAATACTTTGAATATACAGCACGGATACAATATTAAATTTAGAAATAATCAAAGAAGAAGGGAAGAAAATAACTATTAACCATCAAAAGTCATAAACAACAATATCTTATAATAAAATAAGTAAAAAAACAAGCAGTCCTACTCTGCACCAATATATCATTAAGAGAAAAAAGTGCATGTTGTATAATTCGAGGAATTAACAGCCAACGTGCATGTTTTGCTAATAAAAGTCTTCGTATTTCACGTTGGACATTCACCAGTGGATATGTATGTATACATTCGCAAGCGTAAAACTAATTATCAGACAGTTGAGGATTTTTACGATTAATTTTTATATGTTCCACTTAGCCAGCGATCACCTACTTTTGTTGAACACTGCCCTCGGCCTAACTGATTTTCGCTCATAATTTGCGAATTTGAAATAGAGATGAGCATATTATAAATTTTTTTTTTTTTATTTTTAATTAAATATTTCTCTATTTAATTGCAGATGCCGAATATCTACAAGACAAGAACAGTTACAGGGCTCGGTAATTGGACAAAAGAATCACTTAAGGCCCCTATTCATTGTGTTAAAAATGGGGAATGACCATCCGCTCTGCATCTAAAACCTGACAGTCCATGATAAAGCATTGGAACAAAGATACAAAAATGAAAATGATAAAAGGGACCAAGGGGCCATCCTCTATGCTTTTAAAAAGAAATGATCAAAAACTTGTTACTCATATAAAAAAAAATGCAAAGTAAAAGTTGACTATGAAATGGAACTGGGCAGGTCACGTGGCTCGAATGACAGATAATAGATGGACAAAGCGGATACTGGAATGGAGACCAAGAGATGATGCCTACCGAAGCAGAGGTCGTCCACCAACACGTTGGACTGACGATCTAAAACGTTGTCATAGGAATTGGATGCAAGAGGCACAAGATCGAAATAGATGGAAAATTATGAGGGAGATCTATGTCCAGCAGTGGATAAGCGAAGATTGAATGTTGAATGAATTTGACAAAATGTGTTCTAAATGTGGTCAGAAAAAGAGAAGAGAAGAAAAGAAGAAAACTAAAAAAAGTGTGGAGTAAACAATAGGCCATCATCTTCTAACTACCGTAGCCATCTCGACTGGGCATCATGAAAAATAGAAAGTTTTTAGATTAAAATTTGTCAATTACTTTGTGTTCTCTTAATATTCAAATAATAAAAATTTCAAAAAAATACCCATAGTTAGATTTTTTTAGTGTCTGCTGAAAGCTATGGCAATCTCCCTCTGACTTCACCTATACTATAAAACTAACCATCATTGCCTTGATAAAAAGTTTTGACAACTTAAATTTATAAAACCAAAAGTACTTCAATACTGCTGTTCTGAGCAACAACTTGTGTTCTTGAAACAACCCTGTCTTGAATTTAAGAAATTCTGTCACTTATGGAGGTTTTCTACTTATATGATTCTGAATTAATCCAATTAAGAACAACAGTCGAATCTGACCATGCGTAAATTTTACTAAACGGAATAGTAAGAGTTTGCAGTAAATATGATAATAATTTACTAAGAAATACTGCTGCATTGAGCTCAAGATGAGGAATAGTGTGCACTCTTGTATGAGACACCTTTGTTGCAGCTAAATGAAAATAGGTTTTAATGATTTCTGTACCATAACAAACACAAAGGTATGTAACAGCAAAAAATCTGCGTAAAGAGACGTTGCAAAACCTATGAAATTCACAAAAAACAATTCCATTTAAAAGAATATGACGAGATACAGAAAACTTAGAAAGTAAAGGCAATTCAATTTAAATGGTTTCCATCTTAAAGTAATTTCTAATGGTGGGGTGATGCGGATCCATCTAAATTAAGTAGTCAACGGCGATAAATAATAATCTTCAGTATCGAAGAGACTAGACATTGCGCAACTTCGAGGTCTTTGGCTTGAAATATAGGCCCGATACTTCGCGCCTTATAAAGCTACAAAAATTCCTCGGTTTTAGGAAATTTTCTGTTTTGGTCAGCGTTACCACCTTCTTGAGACAAATTTCTAACTTCTTCTTTATTTGGTAGCAATATGGTCACTAGAATTTTGCCTACTTTAAATTTCTTGGCCAACATCCTGGTACTTATATGACTTTTTTCACTTTCGTTAATTACATCCATTTTTTCTTTGATAGAGAGGCATTTCTCTTTTCCAGCCATACTCATTGGTTCCAAAATAATACTAATACCATGGTAAAAATACTGCTGACACGCGCTATCTCAGAGTCCAAGCAGAAAAAATCAACAAGCAGTAATCAACAAGAAAAAAGAAGATATCCAGCTTCTTGACAGGTGACTAGGCGCGAATCACTGTTTTTTCTGTGCGGTGTTGATCACAAGTGTTTTCCGAATATTGTTATAAAAAGTGTTCAAAATGCCAAAAAGGTTATCAGAGAAGGATAGTGTATTCCGGAAGAGGCGTAAATAAGAAAAGTTATAACAGAAATTGGCAAAGTTAAGGGAGGATTTGGAAGAAAGTGACCAAGGTATTTATAGGTTATGTTATACATTCTACACGCTTTTTGGAAAAAAAGGTATTGGTTGTCTCAATTAGGGTGCCTTTAGGTAGCCCAAAGTAAGGCAGAATAAATAATTAACGCCTTAACAAAACTAAAGCAGCGGGTACTTTACAGTAGCCCAAAAGTTTAGAAAAGAAACAGATTTTATTTAATTACATTTAAATCCTGAGAAATTATCTGCAATAAAAGATAGAAGTAAAATTAGGGAAGATAAGTACTTGCAATCCATGCAAACAATTTTAGCGGCAAGTATTATGGCTCTTTATAAAGAGGTCGAATTGGGATTAAATGAAAATAGGAGTATCGAAACAAGTGCCAACTCCATAAACCTCAAAATAGAGGTGTTTTATAAGATGTCCTTGCACAGAAGGTTTTTGCTCAGTTCTTCATTAAATTCAAAATTTAAGAAATTATTAGATGAGCGACCTATAGATAAATATTTATATGGAGGGAATTTGGTTGAAAGGTTGAAAGACAACAAGGACACAAAATAAGCAGCCTTTCAGGTCAGCTCTATTATGAAGCCACAAACATCAAATTTTTACCTCCTCTGCTCCTCAACGCCAAGCTGCTATTTTAGCTCAACAGCAAACAAGAGTTCTTGCAGAATCTAGCAACTTCAATCAGCAGCGTTTAAACTACAATCCAGCCTCGAACAGACCGAGATTTCGACAAAGCCAGTACCTAAATCGCCCGCAACCACATCAAGATACAAGCAGTTAAACAGGCAGCAGTACCAGGACCAGAGCAGAATAACCAAGAGGTCATATTAAAGGTAAATAAAAAATAAGCAGGTAATGTGGCTATCTATATTGAAAACTGGAAAAAGATTACTGCGGACAACAAAGTTTTAAGTTGGGTCTAAGGTTTTAATATTTTATTTAAAACAACGCCCTCTCAAGAAAAAGCATCAAAAGTTTTGATAGACCCAAATGAGTCATATGACTTAGCTATAAAACAATTACTTGAGAAAGGAGCTATTTCTCTCTCTTCATATACACAAGGGCAATTTCTTTCTTCATATTTTCTAGTGCCCAAAAAGGATGGGAGTCACAGATTTGTTTTGAGTTTAAAACAATTAAGCTGCTTTATAGAAGGCCCACATTTTAAGCTGGAAGACTATAGGTCAGTTCCTAAGCTCATTTTCAAGGGTTGTTTTATGGCAAAGGTAGATTTAAAAGATGCCTATTTTGCTATACCTGTTCATGAAAATTCTAAAAAATATTTAAAATTTGAGTACAAAAATATTCTGTATCATTTTAACTGCTTACCATTTGGTTTGAATATCTCGCCTTTTATATTTACAAAGACTTTGAAACCAGCTCTAAATAATCTAAGAACAAGAGATTTTACGTCTGTCATTTTTTTAGATGACACTTTACTAATTTCAAAAACATATTTAGAATGTAAAGAAAATATTGCTGAAACATGTTCTATGTTTTCCCGCTTAGGCTTTACTATACATAAAGAAAAAAGCATACTTTCACCCATGCAAAGTATAACTTTTCTTGGTTTTACGTTTGATTCCAGAGAAATGATATATTTTGCACCTGCTGACAAAAAGAAAAGATTGTTAACAGAATTCAGACAATCAAAAATAAAAGTACATGTAGGATAAGATCATTTGCAGCTTTAATCGGTCAGTTGGTAACGATTTGTCCTTCAGTTAAATATGGTTAATTATACTTAAAAAATTTAGAAAAGAGAAAAGTGGCTTGCTCTTTCTAAAACTAATAGTTATAACACGAAAATGACCATACCTAAATACTTGGAAAACAATTTCAATTGGTGGTTAAATAACATACCAATTAGTAAGCAAAATATAAAAGAATCAAATTATGTGGTACTTGAAATATTTTGTGATGCATCTCTTTTAGCCTGGGGGGCATGCTGTAATGATAACAAAACTCATGGTTTTTGGAGTTATGAACAGCAGAAACTACATATAAATGCACTTGAGTTACTGGCAGCATATAATGGCTTGAAATATTTTTTCAAGGGATATAGGTATTGTAAAATTTTGCTAAGAATAGATAATACAACAGCGGTGTCTTGTATTAACAAGATGGGGAGTGTGCAGTATTCTAATCTAAATAGCATCTCTAGAGAAATTTGGCAATATTGTGAAAACAGAAATTTAAGAATATTTGCATCTTATATCAGTACAAAAGAAAATATTATTGCTGATTCAGAGTCAAGATCTTTAAAAATAGAAACAGAGTATTCTTTAAGTGATAATTGTGTTAATATAATTTTTGAGCAGCTTCATATTCCATATATAGATTTGTTTGCCACATATCTTAACAAAAAATGTGCAAGGTATGTGTCTTGGAAACCTGACCCCGGATCGGAAAAGGTTGATGCATTCACTCTAAATTGGCAGGGATTAAAATTTTATGCTTTTCCACCTCTTGCTATTATTCTACGAGTTTTAGAAAAAATAATATGTGACAAAGCCATGGGGATTGTGGTAGTACCAGAATGGCTAAGTCAGCCTTGGTACCCAACCTTTAATAAGCTGGTATCAGGCAAAAAGATAATTTTAGGACCTGATAAAAATTTAATCTTGAACCCTTTTAGGCTTCCATATCCGGGACACCAACATCTTACCCTGGCTGCGGCATGTTTATCAGGCAAGCTTTTTTAAGAAAAAGCATTCCTGAGGGTTCTATCCCAATTATGACTGCATCTATTACACAAAAACATTTGTATAATACTGTTTTCAAGAGATGGTGGAGGTATAGTATAGAAAAAATATAGACCCTTTTGCTTATGAATTATCAAATATTATTAATTTTATTAAATCTATAGTAGATCAGGATTACACTTATAGTTCTATAAACATTCACAGAGCTGCCTTGGCGTTGATAATAGATATTCCAGAAAATCATAAAAACATTTTTAAAAAATTTTACAAAATATAACCTCAAACCTTCATTGCCCAAATATCAATTTACTTGGGACCCTCACCAGTATTAGTTTATTTAGAAACATTATTTCCTCTCACAGGGATTTCCATGAAGGAACTTACTTACAAACTTGTAATGTTAATTGCTCTTACTTCAGCACACGGGTTGCAAACCATATCCCTAATAAAAATTCAAAATATTCTCATTGATCAAGATAAGATTGAGATTATGATACCAGATAGGATAAAAACTTCGTCAAAAAATAAAATCAACCTGTTTTAAGATTTCCATATTTTTAAGGAAAAACCACAGTTGTGTGTAGCATCGACTTTATGCCAGTATTTAGAGATTTCTAAAAACATTTGAGAAGAATGAATAAAGAAAAGGAAGTCATATTTACGATCAAAAAACGAAAACTGCAATACTTGGGACACATTACAAGAGGCGAAAGATATGAACTGCTTCGAATAATTATGCAAGGGAAAATAGCAGGAAAAAGGTCCATAGGAAGAAGACGAAACTCCTGACTAAAGAATCTACGGGAATGGTATAGCTGTAGCAGCAACGAATTGTTTCGGTCAGCAGTTTCGAAAATACGTATAGCCCTGATGATCGCCAACCTTCGGAACGAAGATGGCACTTGAAGAAGAAGAAAAACATTCGTCCTCAATTGGAAGACAAGATGTTGATAACTATAAAAAAACCATATAAAACAGCATCTACACAGACATTGAGTAGATGGCTAAAAGATATTTTAAAATTATGTAATATAGACACCAATATTTTTAAAGGGTATAGTGTTCGCCATGCATCTACCTCAGCAGGGGCTAGGGCTGGATTAAATATAGAAAATATTAGGGAGACGGCAGGATGGACAGAAAATTCTTAAGAGTATTCAATGTTTTTTATAATAAACCTTTAGCAAAAGATTACGGGCTCTTTGCAAAAACTATATTATCTGGTTAGTCCATGTAATTCTATATACATTTTGGTTTTGTTTAATTCTGTTATGAATTTTGTACTTATATGTGTAGGTTATGGTTATGACATAACATTAATTTTCTTATTATTATTTTTTCGTACCTGGTTAAAGGTACACATATTATGTACTTAAAATATAAACATTGCCCTTAATTGTTGTAATATGTTATCCACTTTTGTAGTTCCTAATAAAAAGAATAAATAAATAAAATGTGTGAATTATTAATTTTTGGGGGATGGCAATATAATTTTGTTTATTTATATCGCACAATATTTTCTAATCTTTCAACAGCCTACCATTAGTACAAATGTTCGAAATGTAATGTGATGGACAATTCATTGATTGGTTGACTTACCTGTTAAGGAAGGACAATCATAATTGTCCTATCTTACATTTCGAACATTTGTACGCTCCCCCCATTGATTCTTTAGAACCCACCCATTTATTGTGCGATCAAAAAAAAAACAGTGATTCGCGCCTAGTCATCTGTCAAGAAGCTGGATATTTTCTTTTTTCTTCTTCTTCTTTAAACTGTGGTCAATCTCCAGAAAATACCACTACCATTAGTACAAATGTTCGAAATGTAAGATAGGACAATTACGATTGTCCTTCCTTAACAGGTAAGTCAACCAATCAATTAATTAACACATAAAAGTTAAAAATTGAACAGTATGTAAAAACTAAATCTTAAAAGCTTGAGGAATAAATTTGGATGGATTCTCCTAACACTAAAAAAATTTGTACCCTATTTATATTTTTTGAGAATGGTCAAATTCTATTGCCCTTTGTTAAGGGCGTTTTTATCATTGTCGGATACTAGGAAATCTAGGAAATTTCGATGATGGGTGCCCACGAATTTTTAAGAGAATGCTCAGTATAAAGAGGTATAAAAGAACGGGGATTTTCATTTTTAATGACCGGAAATTCAGAATCGGTCGTTATACGTAGGTGGTCACTTTATAGGAGTAATCGCTTAAAAAGGTTTTACTGTAGAACATTACAAATTAGTTGTGAAGTTATATTATATTTAATAATCTCTGTATGCTTTGTACAATTTTGTTTTTTTTTAAGTAAAATTATTTTGTTTTTGATTTACAAATGCTTGTAAACTTTCCACGAAAGTTGGGTTTGAAGAGTGCGGCCAAATTATTACTCTGATAGGCTAGGAACGGCTCTGCAGTTTACCCTAATTATAGCTATGTAATTAATCCCTGCTTTAGAGTATCAATGAAAAATGAATTGGATTAAAACTTTGCACAGAACACAACTTATATTATTTAAAGATAGGCATCGAATGTTGAAGTGAAAATGGTAATAAAGTTTAATTACAAACACACTTCGTTTTAATCCGAGTAGATCGTAATAAAATGTATTTTATAAATAGATAAATACGTTCTAATTGTTCGCAGCAAAACAAAAAGAAAACAGAACAATCCAGCATATCGCCGGCTGAATAATAACTGTTTATACAAATCACAAATCGTTAATTAGGAACTTGTGGCATTTTAGTTAAGGAATTAGCAACATAATATAGCTCATGAATGCATAGGCGTACTGATGAAGTTTACTAGGGCGTAAATTTCTGTATTTAATACAAATTTAAAACAATTTTAAAATATTGCATTCTTATTCAACTTGATCGCTAGTTAACATTTTGTTTTTGAAAGGTGTAAATACTTATCGTAGGTAATATATTTATAGTGAATGCAAAACACATCGGAGAGAATTTATAAGTCACTTTAAATTTATAACTCAGTTTTATTTACCTCATATTAGAAGTGTTACACCCAGAAGGAATAATTTCTTGAACTTGATGTTTTGGTAACATGGTAGATTTACATCAAGATTGAAACGTTGTCAAGAATTTTTATTAACAAGTAATCAAACAAAATTAATAATGTGTTTGGCGACCCCGTAGCTGATTGTATACGTCTAGAAATTAACAAAATGAGATGATCAATGTCTGCTTGTGGCACTTTGTTTCAAGCAACTTGAACTTCATGTATTAACTGTAGCAGAGTCTGTGGAGGATGGTGCAAAGTGGGCATACATGTTCGATAGGATTTAAATTCGGAACACGGGGCGGCCACGGCAAAACATTAACGCCAGCTTTTTGGAGAAAGTCCATAGTTTGACGAGCAATATGGGGACGCGCGTTGTCTTGCTAAAAAGGACGTTTATTACTCACTTGTATGCATGTTTTATGCTTTCTTTATATCACTGTGCTCCGGTCAAACTTTGACATGTCTTGCCCTATATTGTAGCCCAACAGAAAGGGAAATAAGCAAAAAAAGTACCCTGTTTGTGACACTCGTCCGGCCAGGCAACCGACAGTTGTTTTGAGTAGTATGGACCTCTAAGACAAGAACCTATATGTCTCCTGTAGTCGATTTTTTGGACTTAAATAATTATTGACAAATTAAGGTCAGAAAATGGTAAATTTCGTCTATCAGCAAAAAATAAAGCATTTAAAACAAATTTGAGAAGAGAAGAAATTATAAGTCATATAAAAACCTTTAAAATGGCGTTTTCTAAATGTTCCTATCCTTATTTGTTGCTTAGAAAGTTACAAAATAAGTCAAAAATTGTGGTTTCTATTATAAATATTAATAACTTTTTTTAAAATAAACTTATAACATTTATATTACACATAATGTTGGGTCTTCTTGTGCTTAAAATAAGATAAAAAAGTCGCTCGGTCAAAGAGTTTAACAGGTATTTAGTTTGTTTATCCCAAATTAATTTTTTTTTGTACCAATATAAGTGAGAAAATTAAATAGGTATATTAAAATACGAATTGATTCTAAGAGAAGAAGATTTATTCTATTAATATTACTTAAAAAAAATGAGGAAAAATAATTTTAAATTTTGCAAATTATTTTGGCAAAAACATGTTAATTTATTGCTTATAAACAATTAAAATAGCTTTTTAACCGTTAACTGCAAAAAACTCATTTTTTTCATATTTACAGCTAAAATTTTTTTACAAATTTAAAAGAAAAAAAAGCCTATTCCCCTGGGTTATGGTGTTTGGTTCTGGGTCTGTTTAGCATAGACCGTGTGTTGTGTAACGTGCTGGTAGTTTTGGGAGATACAAGGCATGCTGCTATTTTGTTGTTCAGTACAATCTGGGTTCCATTCCGTCATAAAGTTAAACTCTTCGTCACCTCTGAGCTAAGCCCGCTATGGTTAGCCGACAGTAGGGTATTATCTGTGTCTTGATGAAGTTGATGAATTGATAGGTTACCGTTGTTAATATATTTTTTAAACTCATTCGTGAGAACGTGTATGCGTAAGAGTTTGGCTGGTTAAATGTGTCTTACTCTGAGATAGCGCGT
>NW_027313673.1:0-20259 GCF_040954645.1 Diabrotica undecimpunctata
CGCGCTATCTCAGAGTATGTGCAGGCTGATACATATTCTTTACGTCGAGCAATTTGCGCAGTGGATGACACAACGTCTCTTAAAATGAGGGAACAAGAAATGCGTATAAACCAACTGACTACGCAAGAGAAAATGTACACCTGGATGAATAAACCTCTGCATGGGCAAAATCTCAATGAGATCAGCCAAGAATATGTTTCTCGAAATAAAGGGTTTCCTACTTGCCATTCAGGATCAGGTTATTCCAACTAAAAATTACCCTTATATTTATTTTATACCCATTATAGTTATACTTCTCATTAACCATACTTAGTTTTTTATCAGTAGGAGTAATCTTCTCTGTTAATAAATAAATAATTTATCCATTTAAAAAAAGGTTTTCTAAAACGAATATTTTAACATTAATTTACAGCCCCCGCATTCAGCCTAAACGTCCAAAGAGAAGCACTTTAGTTGTTTTTAAATGTCATTAACATTTTTCCTTATTCAAAGATTTACGTCGTTGTTTGCCGCACTTCTATCGAACCTCACTCCAAGCTATTTTAAAGTAAAATCACAAACGTCTCCTCCGGTTTATACTCTATATTCAGCAACCGTACTTGATACACCTAATTCTTTTGACCAAAATTTTAATGAATAAATTCAATTTTAGAATCGCATCCCAACAGGCACTAACCCGGCCAAAATTACATCGGAATGAATAAATAAGGAGATGGGTGCTTTGTTATCAGTATTCGTTCACCATTAGACCTTAATTTTAATAATTGAATGAGAGAAGTAGAAACGCCGCATGGGGGCACCACCCTCCACGGTAATCTATTATTAAGGGTGGGTTGAATACAATTTACGGAAGAATTACGACACGAGTTTTCGCGTTTTGTTGTAGTTTGTTTTGCTGACAAATTTACACAGCTAGAACATATATTTTGGTAAATATATAACACCACTTTTATCATTACGAATGGAAAACTCGGTTACAATGTGATTGTTGACGACAACTGAATTTGTTTTGTTAATTGCAGTGACGGTGTTTTTTAAACAATGTATTTTAAAATCTTTCGATTTTATTTGTTATTTACATAAATGAAAGATTATAAAATAAAGACTGTTACTTGTAATCTAAAATTCCTGAATTTGTTATGTGACTGTTTAAAAAAACAACCAAAATAGAGACATACATAAATATACTATTTCAATATTGTACTTTGAGCTAATCTAAAAAAAAAACAGTTAAACAGTGATTAATTTTATTCAATTTTAATCAATTTATAAAAAAAAACAATACATTATTTGAGTCAATTAGTAATCTATTCTAATATATCTCAAAATTTTTAATTACTGACGCCAAATTTAAATTCACTTTTTCAAATGATATTTCAGCGTTTTCTTTAGATTCTAAAATATCTTAACCTTGTACTAGTTTTAAAATATGCAACAGGGGTACAAGGAAAATTAAACAATAATAAATAAAGATTAATAAAATATATTGATAAAATACCTTGCAAAAATTTCTTTAATTAATTAATTAATTAACAAAAAAATTAATACCAATCTGGACGGCATATGAGGACGAGTCATGAAAGATGCTATAGGCAGTAGAATAGGTCCTTGGGACGTGATCAGGATGCCATACTGGTAGAGTGCGGACATCGAAGAGCTCAGAGATAAATGCATAGACATGAGGAGAAGGATAACAAGGACAAGTGGCAGAGCAGGGATAACTTTGTTGTCGTCAGACAAATACAGAAAATCGAAATAGAATACCGCGCAAGAAAACGAGAACTTTAAAGAAAAATTCGTACAAAAAAAAAGGCGCTGATAACTGTGACAAGCTGGATAAAGACATCTTTGGTCAGGGATATAGGATCGCAATAAAAAAGTTCCACGCGTACCCCTCATATGAAATGTCACTAAATAAAAGGCTTGAGGTAACATAAGAGCTTTTTTTGTTCGGCAGATAGCATGGAGTGTGGAAAAGCTAAGCGCGGACCTAACCGTTTACCATAGATAAATAAGTCAAGAATTGGATGCCCTAAAAACACGTTGATCCCCTAGACTAGATCAGATACCGCCCGAAGTGGTAAAGGGTCTAAGATGCTCGGAACCTGGCTGGCTTTTGGATCACATGAATGCATTGCTTGCTGCATAGACACTTCCTGAGGCTTGGAGGAAATTAAGGTTGGTGCTGCTTCTCAAAACTGCATGGGAAGGTTGTACGAGAGGGTGCTGCAAGGACCCTATTGACGACACGATTGAGAAATCAGGAAGCCTATTTCCGAGAAAAATCGGATTCTGCAAAAAAAAGGGCACAATTAACGCAATTTTGACTGTAGTTGAGGCATTGTACAACATTGGGGTTGTTTGGTAACAACAGCGCTGAAAATCTCTGCTGCTCTTCGATGTTAGAAATGCATTCAACACTCTACAGTAGAAAGAAGTAACTATCTGATGAATGTGATGGCGGAATATCTTTTCGAGAAAAAGATCATGGTTAAGAAGGATACGCTGGTTGACGTAATACGCGCTATCTCAGAGTTATTGATCTAATAACTATGGAACGCTATGGAACCTAGCATATGACTAGGTCATAAACGGCGAATATGGAAAAGATATATCTTTATTCGCAGGATCTATAATTTTCATACCAATTTTCGAGAAATAGGTATTAACCTTGTAACCGTGTGACCGTGACCGTCATTAAAAACAAATACTTAATTATTATCGAACTTATTTTAAAGTAAAAAAATCTGATAAATAATAAAAATAGTAAATTTTATTTTCTAACAATATTCCCAAAAATAAGGTCCCGTTAGTTCTACGACAATGCGAACTGACATCCTAACATACTTTGTTTTTTCAAATTTTTCGAACGATTTCGCAAAAACTACGAGATAAAGAAACTACATCAGAATTTTTAAGATTGACCCATATCTCAAGGATTCAAAAACATTAACTCCGCAACTTCGATATCTAAAAAAAGGGACCGGCAGCGGTGGCAATAAGAATGAAAGCCCTAAGTGCTTTCGACAGAAAGTTCACCACTATCTTTCGTGTGTGTTTCCTCAAGTCAATCTTCTTGATGGACATATATAAATGGTTCGGGCGGGCATATTGTAGATTGTAGGCCTACGTAAGTGTGTTATACGGCCACATTGTCACGTCCATTTCATCAAGTGCTCGAGTTTTGGGGAGTTTCAAAACAATTGTTCGAATATTCGCACCTTATTCTCTTTGCACTATTCAATGTAGTGAATGGTGATCGCTATAATAGACGATCATTTGTCTCGATATAAAGTAAGTAATGGAAAGAATGGGAAACCGAGTGCTTGAAACTTTTGATATTGGTAGTTTCCCGTTTCAAATAAACGTATTTTTACTAGAGTGTCTTTAAGTTTAGAAATATATAAACTATAATACCTTTTTTGTTCTTCTATATTATATAAGGTGAGTTTTTAGTGTGACATTGGTCGATAACTCCATTGTGGTACAGAACATCCAAGAGTTATTAAAAAAAATGTGTAGTAAAATTCAGCATTATCCTGGTCTAGCAAAACTCTAAATTTAATACTTCATTTTTTTTAAGAAAGCGTTAGCCAGCGTGCGTACATCTACACTATAAAAAAAGTAGAAAAATATAAATTATTAAAAGATGGATATACTCTAAGTGTCTATGTGTACTCTTTTAACTAAGTTTCAAGCTTTCGGAAATGTTTATTTTCATCATCAGGAAAAAAACTGAAATAAAGTGAGGCTGTTAGTACAGCATCCTGATAACATATATTAAAAGGTGTAAAGGTTTTAAAACTTACGGGATTAAGATTTTTCTTTCGTGGATGTTCTACTCACAGGTGACAAATTTACGCACCACTTGAATTTAAGCACCACTTGAATGCTTAGAAATACGACCACAATAATTTTTTTTAACACATTTACACTCAATTTCGCTTGACAGTGGTTTATTGCAATGTAGTGGGCCAAGAGGCTTTTATATTGTTAAATATATGTGTAGCTAGTGACCTTGTCCATCGGCTGTTTTTTAACCAAAAGCTGGGTGCTTAGTATTTAACGCTTAAATTGGCTGTTATTTTGTTTTTATTCTGGTCACTTTGTGTTTAGATCCAGTAACTACGCTTAAATGATGTCTGATATGTCGTTAACATTCTTCGTAAGCCCTTTATGTAAAAACTACTCCGTCGTTGACTTATATACCTTTCTGTTGTTATTGTAAGGCTAGTGCGAAAGAATATTAAAACATATTCAAAATTTATGTTAAATAAAAACAGGGACAGCATGCACCCTTGTCTCACTCCTCTATCTACTGTAATAATCTCCATTATCCAGTTATCCACTTTAATTTTGCCATCTTGGCTATAATTTATATTAGATTATTTTAAGATCTTTATCATTTAAACCTCCTTCTTAAAACAATTGTGATTATGTTTTACTCTATTAAACGCCTTGTATGTTCATTAAAAAAACTGAATTCAATTTAACTGGTGAAAATTTATTCTATTGTGAACTTTTCCATACATTTTGTCAAACCCTGTAGTGACCCTACCTCCGATTTAAATATTACAATGACGAATTTAAGTGCCCGGTCCACTCATTAGGTTAAAGCGCCATATGGCCCGCACTTAAAAACGAAATTACCTGAAAATTGGGTCATTTTCATCAATCCCATTTAACAGCGGCCGTTTGTGATCATTCTTCCATTGATATACCCTCCTTTTTCCGGAATATTTCATTTTGTAATGCAGCATCCCTCTCGCGGAAGTTTCCACTATGGATTTTCCAACTTCCATTTTCCAAATGATGATGGCTAATGACCGCCCGACGGGAAATTACTATGGAATTGTTTTTCAATGACAATTAAAGGTGGGAATGGGGGATTAAAGTTTGAATCGGCGCGCATTGCGAACTTCGTTTGGAATTAGAAGACGTAAACTAATTTATGGTTATTGATCTTTGGCGTCACATTATGAATATATCTCTTGACTACGACATCCTCGTACAGTGTGATAGTATTTTTATTTTATCTAGAAATTATATTTACGCGCTATCTCAGAGTTATTTTAACAATTATTATTTCTGTTTAGTCTAATAGATTACAAAATATACAGGGTGGATTTTTTCAGTGTGAAAATGGTTGATAACGCGATATCTCAGAGCAAAAAAAGTACAGTAGGCGGTACTGTAGATTAGCGCTAAGCTTTATACTCTGGATTATCTATTTGTAAAATTGAAATAATATGTTTAAAATTGAATATATAATTTTATAATTTACTAACTATTTTTACAGACTTTAATAAAATTTAAAAAGTTTACATGTTGTATAACGGTTTGCTCGTTGCTTTAATGGACTCTTCCAACTGCTTACTGTGACTACTATTTTGTAAAAAGCCATATTTATTATGTTCTAATTTGAAAATCTCTTTCAAAGTATAAATAGGAAACTTCAACGCCTTAACACCAACTAAATGGTCGGGTTTTTATACCCGTGCCATAAACAACTGTTTTTTTCGTTGAATCCAAGGTTCTGTCTTTTATAAATTTTTTCAAACGGCGTTTTTAAACTTTTTTTTATTTGCCAACTTTTTTAGATAAAAAAAATGTGGATCTTTTCATAGCTCTGAGGAGTACTTTGTAAGCCGAAAGCTTTCACTAAATAAAAAATTTTACACAATTCAAAAATATTTTTCTTTTCTATTTTTTTATACACTAGAGTCTACAAGTCTAGCCAGAAACATCAGTTTTAATAAAGTTAATGTAGACATGTTTTTTGATACCCTAGAGACTGTTTACAAAACGTACAAATTTACTGGTGATATAATCGTGAACGTAGATGAAAGCGGAGTGAACACTGTTCTGCAAATGCCAAAAGTGGTCGCAAATAAGGGCTGTAAGAAAGTAGGACAAGCAGTTGGAGCAGAGAGAGGTGAGTAAGTGAAATTTGTTAAAATAATCCTTGCCAATGGAAATGCTATTTGGTTAGATAATCAACGAGGAATTCTTCTAAGTTGTAAAGCATATTAAAAAAAAACTTGCATGCATGCATATAAGAGTACTAAACCAAAAATGATTTTGCACACAACATATCGTTTGTAGCCTCTAGATGTGTGTGTATTTGGCCCTTTTAAGG
Source organism: Diabrotica undecimpunctata (assembly GCF_040954645.1). Taxonomy (NCBI): domain Eukaryota; kingdom Metazoa; phylum Arthropoda; class Insecta; order Coleoptera; family Chrysomelidae; genus Diabrotica; species Diabrotica undecimpunctata. Next base: position 6,140 of record NW_027313673.1, read on the forward strand.
GTCGTTTTCGTGCATCATTCAACTTATGGATGACTTCACATCCGAAAAAAGCTATAACAATTTATGACATTCTACATCTAACAGCTTCAGCCTTTGACGAAGCATTTAATAGGAAAAATATTATTTCTGGGTTTTTGAACACTGGTTGCTATCCCTTTAATAAAAATATTTTTTCTTCAGAAGATTTCGTAGAAGCTGAAGTTTCTGCTGTAGAAATGCCTTTCTACAGCAGAAACGTCAAATGTTCAACCATATCACCAATAATTATTGTCAACTTGTTTAAACTGCCCAAAAACAAAGTTTCAAAATTGTAATTATTGCCGATGTAAAACCTACTCCGGAACCAATTCGTAAATACCCAAAGGCAGTGAGAATAAGTTCTAAGAAAGAAAGAAAGAAAAAAATGTCAACCATTCTGACTCCTACACTAGAAAGAAATAGATTAGAAATAAAGGAAAAGGGGAAAAAAGAGAAACGGGCTCAGGAAAGAAAGACGAGCAATATAGAAAAAAAATCCAAATCCCATATTAGCAAAGTTTTTGATAAGGAGACAAAGAAATGAAATTGAGAATTATTGCGAAGAATCATATGATAGTCTTATGCAAGTTGAGACTGAAGACTTAAAAAATTTAAATTGGATCTTAGGAATATCGAGAAAGGGGATCTTGTTCTAATTTAATTTGCTAAAAAAAAACTCTCAAATTCTTCGTTGGTTAGACCGAAAAGAAACTAGAAGAGTCAGTATTTTTAGTAACATTTTTTAAATGACGCCGCGACAAGATTTTGTATCTCCAGATCAGAAGGATGAGAGTCATGTTTCTGCAAACGATATTATGAGATAACTGCCAGCTCCTGAAAAAAAAAATTGGCTACATTTTTTAAGTTTTCCGTTAATGTATGTGGGTATATTATGGGATAATTCAATGTAATGAATATTAAAAATTTCACTTATAAAAAAATGCTATTATTTTATTTTCATCAAAACATGTGTCCATACAGTGTGTAAAAGTCATATGGAATAAATTCATTATTTAGGTTACTGTACATATTTATAAAAAATCCCAAAACACGTCAAATTTAAATTGACTTGACATTCTTTAACGTGAAAATGCAACCCCTACCTTCAACCCCCTTAGAATGACAGGTACAACCCCCAATTTTTAAAATAGGAAGTATAGGCTTGTGATATATCGTTTGAAAGGTCTTTTCATTCTTCATTCAAAAATGTTGTCGCTTTCAAGTTTATTAAGATTAATTAAGATAAAATAAATTAAAATTATGTGGTTACCGAAATTCGCTACAATACAATCAAAAACTAAAATGTAATGCAAAACGTAATAAAATGTAGAACACGAAAAATAACTATGAATGTTAATGTAGATGTTCAAAATGTTTACCGCGAACGTCTTGGCAACATCCTAATCTCAAATAAAACTGTCTTCTAACATTATTTAACATAACAGGCGTGATCGACCTAATCGCAAGCGTTATTCGTTCTTTTAAGTCATTTAAATCAGAAGGTTTAGTTTTGTACACATGGCTCTTCACATATCCCCATAAAAAGAAATCTAATAATGTAAGATCAGGTGATCGCGCTGGCCGTTCAATCGATCCTCGCCTCCCTATCCACCGATTGGGAAATATTGTATCGAGGTACTGCCGGACATTAAGTTGGTAATGTGGTGGTGCTCCATCCTACTGAAACCATATCGTATTCGCTGGAACTTGAGGGTTTCCTGGATCAGGATATAAATTTGCCAACGTTGAAATGACATCATTTTGAAGTAGTGCCAAATAATTGTTGCCATTCAAGTTGCCCTCAATGAACAAGGGACCAATGATATTGTTTCCTACAATCCCTGCCCAAACATTAACCTTTTGAGGGTATTGAGTGTGTTCTTCTCTCATCCAGTGAGGATTTTCCGTGGCCCAGTAGCGGCAATTTTTCCGATTAGCGTGACCGTTAAGTGAAAAAGTACACTCATCAGAAAACATAACGTCTTCTAATTGGATAATATTGTTATCCAACATGTCCATCATTTGCTCACAAAAAAAAAGTTCTCCTATCAAAATCGTCTTCCATGAGCTCCTGAGTAGGTATTATCTTATAGGGATGCAATTTATTTATAGGGATGCAATTTATTTTCTTTTAATATGTTTACTATCGATGTATGGCTAGCATTGAATGTAGTGGATGCCTGTCTACTCGATGTATGTGGATTTTCCTGAAACTCAAGCAACACATCTAATTTGAGTTCATTACTCAGTGCATTGGCAGCTGCTTGTTTTATCTGCCTTACATGACCAAACTCGCGAAACTGCTTCTATATTCTATTTATTGTTCCTTGGGATATAGGCGGTAAATTAGTAAATTCCTAATGAAATAGGCGAGTTACTTCCTGTTGTGTTCAGGTGTTATCTCCGTAACCAATCATTTGTAAAACTGTTATTTTATGCATTTCCGTTAATCTAACCATTTTTCAGAATTGAATTGAACGAACTTTTTACTTAAATTAAAATACTGACAACTTAAATAAAACAATTTACTAATGCGTGTTACAATAACGTTGCCACGGAAATTCTTTAAAGTTTTTTAATGGTTACCATCTAAAAACCACATTGCTATGGTTTTTGTTCACTTTCTCATTATCAAGACCTAAACGGGAAATAAGTTTTGAGTATATTTTAGCGAATTTCGGTAACCACATGATTTTAATTTATTTTATCTTAATTAATCTTAATAAACTTGAAAGCGACAACATTTTTGAATGGAGAATAAAATGACCTTTCAAACGATATATCACAAGCCTATACTTCCTATTTTAAAAATTGGGGGTTGTACCTGTTATTTTAAGAGGGTTGAAGGTAGGGGTTGCATTTTGACGTTAAAGAATGTCAAGTTATAATTTAAATTTGACGTGTTTCGGGATTTTTTATAAATATGTACAGTAACCTAAATAATGAATTTATTCCATTTGGCTTTTACACACTGTATATGCCCCGTAAAAATATTGTCTTGTCCGCATGTGCCTCCCTTAGGGGCACATGTGGACTAATACATCTACTTGGATTTTAATGCACGTGCCCTAAATAATTTAATTATTGCCAAATTTAAATGTACACAAAGAATCACTAATATGTGAATCTTATATTAAAGAGCCGATACTTTACAATAAATCTCATTTTGCTGTATATATATTTTTTAATTTATCCACATGTGTCCCCCTCTCTTCCCTACGTGTAGAACAAGATTTATTATTGCGATTACATATTTTAATAGGTAATTTATATTTCATATTTAATAGGAGCTCTTAACATGGAGTTGGAAAAATTTGGTGTGGTTGGTTGCATTTACGCCTTCTACACAAAAAAATGTAAAAAGCGAGGAATAAATTGCATTCCTAGTCGACAAAAAAACTCTGAATAATTAATTATTTAAAAAACACTTGTATTTAGAAATTCCTTTTCATTAGGTAGCTGGTAGAAATATTAAAAATTTTTTAATTTCAAAATTTTAATTTGTTTCTGTTTTATAAATAATAATATAGTAATATGCCACAAGAAATTACTTTTATAAACATTTTTGTCTAGTATTTCATTAAATTAACCACTCCCGTAGAGTAATTTATTATTAAACATGCTTAAAAACTTTTATTACGAACCTTGCAAAACTCCTTTGTAATAAAGTAGAGTTTTTTATATAAAATATTGATCAAAACTACTACAGGTTACCTATAGATTGGCCTCTATTTGACTCTTTCAATCTTCGGTAAAGTTTACTGTGGGTAATAGTCTCTTTGTGATGAAATTGGTTCGTCTCTGAACTTTTAATTTCTCGGAAAGCATCGCTGAAACCCTTTTATTAAAATTATTCGGAATTTTTTTATTGACACGTGTAGAAAGAGGTTTAATATTACGATTTCATATTTTAATAGCGAGCGAAATTAAAAGTGCATTGTATATTTGTTGCCATTCAAATATTAAAAGTGTAGATGTGAAAATTGTAAAAGGTTTTGGAGTTTTTGAGCCTAAAGTCAGCCCAAAATTGGACCACATAGCTCTAATTAGGGTACAAGTATTAGAGCGGATTTTTTTTTATTTATTTACATAAAGCACTTCGTTAAATATGACCATTAGTTCAGTGCGGAATGTGGTCCATACGGTATCTGTAAATATAATAAAACCATTTTTATCACATAGATATCACGAATTAAGGCAGGTAAACAAAGAAAGCTTGAAACGAATATATTATACAATCTATACAAATGTCGTCGCTATTTATTTCAATACAGTTTGTACAACATTTCCCTCAAAATCGAATACTGTCTTTGAAATGCCATACTGGAATAATTCCAAAATATCTATTTACCAAATGTGTCAATTATGTTGCCAAAAGCTTTTTATTCTGGTAAAATATTTCACTTATCTTTACTTTGCAATTTTTTAGAAAAAGAGTGATCTGCGGTTTTTGTAGAAAAGTTCTAGTAACTAAAGAAATTATGTTTACCACTTCCAATTCCTGATGCGAAAGACTAAAACATTAAAATTTATTATAATATATGTGTGGGCTATCAATGGGTTTTTGACAAAACAATGTAGGTGACAATTTTGAAAAAAAAAAAATTAGATTGTTATTTTAAACGATTGTGTTGAATAGATTATTACTAATTCAAAAGAATTTTGCCCATAAAGTCATATTATCTTTAAAACAATTACAAACAACAGTAAAAGAAGTATAGAAGCATTAATAAGATGTCGTATAAAAATAATAGTTTATGATACAATAATATTTTTCTAAAAACCTGAAGAAATATGTCCTCTGTCTATCTGGTTGAGATCACTAAGAATGTCACCTAGCTGTGGTTTGAGATTTAGCTGTCTTCTTACTGTACTGTATTGATGACATATTATTTGTGAGAATGTGCACAAATCATTTGTGGTCTTCTTTCTTTTATACGTGTACGACGTGGACTCAAAAGAGTTGTGGTCGGTAAGAAATTATGTAAAATAATAACTCAACCTTCTGAACCTACATTTATACCAAGTAACTACATGACCAACGTTGGAATACTACAATACAACATTGGAGACCTTACGAAAGTAAACGACGAAGAGGAAGACCACAGATGAGATGAGTTGATGATATTAAAAGAATAGCCAGAACAAATTGGATATGCTCAGGATAGACACCGATGGAAGGAGTTGGGAGAGGCCTATGTCCAAACATGGACGACAGAAGGCTAAGAAGAAGAAGAATAACTACATGAAGGATTAACATTTTAGTCCATTGAGCCTTCGCCGTTTGTGCCTCCCACTCATTTTGCCATATTTGAAGCATATATGATATTATTTCGGATTTTATTTCTGATAGATGACCTGTTATATATAATTTCTCTTTCTTTATCTAGGAGGCAAATGGGGAGCGTACCAGTTATGGCCTGTACAGCAGTCGTAGAAGTAGTTCGGTACGCGCTTGCTACATTTAGTTGGGGCTTTCTTTGTGTCTTCACTATAAAACTTCATACTATATGGGGGCGCCGTATAAGAGGGTAGAATGTACATCCTAAAGAACCAATCTTCTTTTAAGGGTGCTTCGGGTGCTATCTTCTTCAAGATTAATAACAATTGGTTTAATTATGTGATTCAAAGTAACATATGAATTTTCTACGTTCATTACATGGCGTACTGAATTTTTCCAACTTTCTGGGGAGATATCATTAACACATTTCCTTATTAATTCGACTACACTACCACTTAAAGTCGGAGAAACATTTTGTGACCTAACATTTGACTTTAGTTGGTGCTGCATATGCTATATCGGATTAAATAAACAACAGTAGGGCAGAAGCCGTAACACTTTATATCCCATGTCCTTGGCCAATGCGTCAGAAACATATACTTTTTTAATAGAAAATGATTTTAACACTTCTAACAGTTCATTTTTTAAATAACTTTCTTCAAAATATATATCGTTTTCTAACAGGTAGTTTTGAATTTTAATTTTCGTGTTATTTGCACTTGGAGACTTATGTAATTGACGACTGTGGTAACTTGCATTGTCCATTACTATCACACTATTTTGAGGAAGGTTAGGTATAAGACAATTCTTAAACTGTTGCTCAAAAAGCTCTGCCGTTGTATCCTCATGGTAGTTCAAGCAGGAGTCTTTAATATTCTTTGCAGAAAGCCGTAAGGCATTTGGGACCCAACCATTTTTTGATCCTGCATGTAAAATTGTTATTCTTTTCCCTTTGTTTGATGAAGCTTTTGTTTGACACCTGTTGGAAGAATCGGACCATCCTTTGGATGGTGTTTCATGAGTGTCAAACCATGTCTCGTTCAGATAAATTATTGCTCGATCTTCTGTACGGTACTTTCTTATGGAAGTTATATATTCAGTACACCACTTTTGTAAACGATGGGACTCTATAAGCACTTGCCTTTTATCAATTGTACGATATCTGAAGCCCATTTTAGACAAAATCCTCCAAAGACTAATGCGGCTACAGTTTATTTGTGTATCATTATTAGTAAGCCGTTGTTTTAAAGCATCTAATGTAGGTATCCGTTGCTCTTCGTACATTGTGTAAATTTTTCGCCTTATTACGTCCTTATCACTTTCGTCAATACATTTGGTAGAACCGGCATCCTTACGCTTCCTTCTTGACTTAATGGGATTTGATGTAATTCTTTTCACTGTGGTTACAGGTATTTTCGTTAAATCAGATATTTTACTGGCAGTTATACCTAAGTTATTCATGACTATTCAATTATATATCTGATACGAAAAAATTCGATATCAAGAAAAATGGTCATAATGGGATGTGATTTTATTGTACACGTTTTTAAATTGTCATCGTATATCTTAAATAATTATTTAAAATACAGAATGGCAAACGGTTGTTAAAATTGCACTTTTTTTAGTTATTTTTTTCACTTTTTTCATATAAAATTAACGTATTTCCTACAATACCACAACAATCAGTAAAAAAAAAGTTTTTCAATAAAATAAAATAATTCAATAAACAGTAAGCAATAAGCAATTTTTTTAAATTTTGCTAATTACAAGATTTTACTATTACAAGAATTAATTAATATTAAACACAACCTAGAATAAAATATCAAAGAGATCTCAAAACTTCAATTGAATCATATAGGCGGTACTACAATACTGAACGTGTTTATTTGATCCACCCACTGTACCGTATTAATATTTTAATTAGTTACCAACAAAGAAGGAGGATTTCTTTTACTAGCACTGATAGCACAAATTGGTTACTGTTATCAGTACAGTGGAAAACAAGTGATTTAGCATCAATAATTTGGATATGAGTAATTTGTAGGTATAATGTTAAGTAGACAGGTTTTTATTGTAACACCCATAAAACGAGAATGTTGAAAGTGTTTTTATACATATATTATACATTCTTTATATCGCAGAAGAGTTTAGAAAAATGAAATTCCTAATACATTGGATGAAATTATACAGGATAATTTTACAGTGACATTGATAATTAATACCTACAGAATTGCAGAGATAAGTTACACTATTCTATAGGCTGTATATACCTAAATCTCTACAGTTACAAAAAAAAATTTTATTTTGCCTCAAAATTTACGTCAATAATTAAAACAAACAGTGACTGTTCGGTATTTTTAAGTTTTACAGAGCTATAAATAGGTGTATCTACAAGGTGTTTCAAAAAAGGTAACCCCGTCTCTAGGGTAGGTAAAAAACTGAAAAATAAGTGGGGTTTGCTTTGTAAAAAATTTTTGTAACGCCATCCGTTTTCAAGATACAGGGCGTTGAAGAAAAAAAAAATTAAACGCATTTTTTACGATTTTGCCGAAACAACTGGCAACATTGTAATGAAATTTTATACGAATATGTTTTGGAAGCTGGTACATCGACATGAATTTGTTTTTATATCTGATTCTCATAGAGGGCGCTAGTTACACGGATCGTACTAAGTATTGGTCAATATAACTTTTTTAAGATTAATCAAAATTTTAAGTAAACTTAAACATCATTCAATTTTACTCGATACTGTGTACCGTTTTCGGAATATTTTTATTTGAAAATTATGAAGTAATAATTGATGCTGATATAAAATAGTTAGTAATTAAACAAAACATAAGAAGAAAATTAAATTAATGACTAGAACATAAAATAAAATTCAATTACAGTAAGTGTTTAAAATGCCCTCCGTTTTCGCGAATACACAAGTCTATTGTTTTTTCTAAAGATTCCATTAACCTTCTAAATGGTAGGGGATCAGCTATGATGTCATTAAATTGACGTTGAATTCTTTCTTCCAATTCTTGGCGTGAATTTACCTCTGTAGCATAGACTTTTTTCTTAATATACGACCAAACTGCGTAGTCCAAAGGGTTAAAATCGCATGACCGAGGAGGCCAAAGAATCGGAGCTTCTGTACCTCTACTAAAGGCTACCTACGGCTATCAAAGTGTGGTGGAGCTCCATCGTGCATAAAAAATAAAGATCTTCGCTTGTTTAGCGTTAAATCTTCTAATATCTCGAATATGGAATTGTTTAAAAAATCAAGATACATATCACCATTTAAATTTCCAGGTAGAATATGATAACCTATTAATTTGTTACCTAAAGTTGCTGCCCAAACATTAACTTTAAATGAGTGTTGGTAATGTGATAACCTTTTGACTCGTGGATCATCATCACACCAGTAGTGTGCATTATGGGAGTTAAACATACCTTGTCGCGTAAAGGTGGCTTCGTCCGTAAAAAGAATGCATTTTAAAAAATTTGGATTGTGGGCTGTCCTTTGTTGCAATGTTTCACAAAAATCCACTCTAACCGGTAAATCATCTGGCAAGAGCTCTTGGACTTGTCTGTAATGATAAGGATGTAATTGCTGTTCTTTCAGTATCCGCCAAGTACTTGAAGAAGAAATATTTGTTTGTCTTGCTATATTCCTTACGCTAACTGTTGGATCTTGATCAAGTAAATTTAAAATATTATTTTCTTTATTAATTGTTCTTGTTGTTCTTGGTCTACCAGAATTAATTTTATTTGGTCTCACATTCCCAGTTTCTCGACAACGTCGTTCAACGGCTCTAAATGTTTTTTTACTTGGTAAGTTTCTTCTAGGAAACTTTTCTGCATAACGTGTCACAGCTGCACATCCTAAACATTCGCCTAAGGTTAATAACATGTCAGTGTATTCAACATTTGAGTACAGTTTAATTTGATTTTACAAATAACAAGGTTTCAAAACTCTATTTATTGTTGATTTATCGTCATAACAATCAATAAATGTCAGATTTCCATGGCACACTTGGAGAAAATAGAGGTATATTAGAACTTAATCATTACTACCAGCATCAATTATTACTTCATAATTTTCAAATCCAAATATTTCGAAAACGGTATACAGTATCGAGTTTTACCAAGAGTATCTTTTTTATGTAAAATTGAATGATGTTTAAGTTTACTTGAAATTTTGATTAATAATTATACTCTTAAAAAAGTTATATTGACTAATACTTAGTACGATCCGTGTAACTAGCGCCCTCTATGAGAATCAGATATAAAATCAAATTCATGGGATGTATCAGCTTCCAAAACATATTCGTATAAAATTTCATTACAATGTTGCAAGTAGTTTCGGCAAAATCGTAAAAAATGCGTAAATTTTTTTTTCTTCAACGCCCTGTATCTTGAAAACCTATGGCGTTACAAAATTTTTTACTAAGCAAACCCCAATTATTTTTCAGTTTTTTACCTACCCTAGAGACGGAGTTACCTTTTTTTGAAACACCCTGTATATAATAAAATATAAAAGCTAATGAAACTAAATAAAATAAATGTTTTGTAATACTGAGTAGCGCTCATAACCAAACAAATTGATGTGCCTTAATAGTAAATAAAAAAAATCATCTTGTTTTGTTACTTGGACATAAAATACGAGTAATTTAAACGATAACGATTTCAAGTTCCGCTTTATAGGCTCGTAACGTGTATCCATAATCTTAAGGCTTGTGAACGACGACAGCTGATTCATTTCGAGTTACATAATACTCTGCACGAGTAAGCGACAGGAAATTCGTTTGATCCTAGATGTTGATGTTGTCGTGTATTTTCAGAATAAAACTGATAGTGACTGGTATTATTCTCGTCCACGAAGTCCGTTCCAATTTACATACACTGTTTGCTTCTAGCATTTACAAATTTTTCCTATCTTACAAAAAAAACACTTTTTAATTTTATTAAGTGAACACTGACTGTAGTTCAGGAAGCCACTGCGCATCCACTAGAAAAAATATTCTAATTCGGTCTTTTTGCACTTACATCTTACACAAAAAGGACAGATTTTAACAAATTTTGCATGTTTCCAGGTCCAAAATGCGTCAAAAATTGTTAAAACTATTTTATTTAAATAAATTTTAATTTGTTTGTCTCTTTGCCGACAAACTTTTGTTGGGGTTTTTGGGGTCACTATGACGCACTTTTGCTACATTCTTTTTGAGTGAGATTATGCAAAAAAAAACGAGCCAGAATGCGCAGTGGCTTCTTGGCCTGAGATATAGGGAACCAGAGGTATATGGAATCGTCTGATATTTCGTATTATTTAAAGGGAATTTAAGAAAACCAACCTATAAAGACAAATAATATTATTATATTTAAAGCATAAAACATAATCACCAATACATAAAAATTAAAAAAACTGATAAATTTTCCTTCTTCTTCCTCTTTATAAGCAATTCTGCTTGTTCTTTGGCGGAATAATACCTCTATGGAAGGTTGTCATTCCATCTTTTGCCCGGCCGTCCGATACTTCTTCTGCTAATTGGTGACATCTCTTGCTATTTTGACGTCACGGGTCTCCTCCATTCTGCTTATGTGGTTACTCCATTCTTTATTTCTATTTTGTATAAATTCATTTAAACACTGTACATTACATTTTCCTCCTACAATGTCTTCAAATATCTTTCGTTCTCTCAGCGTAATTCCTGTAATTCTTTTCTGTTCTCTCATCTCTGCCGTTTTCAGTAGCCTTTGCGTTCGGGCTGTGTCAGGTGTTGTTTCTAGGCATATATCATTATTGGTCTTTCACTGGCTTTATAATTTCTTGATTTTATCTCAGTGTTAATGTGTCTGTTTCGCCATTATAGTATTATTAAGGCATCCTGCCAGTCAATTTGCTTTTTGTACTTGATCTCTCACTTCTTTGTCCAGGTCTTCATAGCTAGACAGTGTAGTTCCCAGGTATTTTATTTCCATTACTTGTTCATTCATAAATTTTGAAATAATATAATTAGAGTTATTTCTTTTGAAGTCAATAGCATACAAAATTTCAATGTACAAGGAATGATGTTCAAATTGTTTTTATTTATTTGTTTTTTTAGTAGTTGGTGTTAGTAACCCTAGGCCTTATGCAAGCTCCAATTTTCGTGGGAACGCTTCTAATCAAATTGTCAATATTTTTTTGTAGTAGGTTGGTTCCTTTCTTCAAGAGCAGCTTGTATTAGATGTACGATATAATGCTTTGTAGGGTTAAGGTCGGGTGAGCAAGCAGGCCGCTACAAAATAGTGATATCTTCTGCTTCAAAGAAGTTTGAATTGACTCTGCTGCTATATGAAGGTGCATTATCATGCATGAAAATTAAATTTTTCCCACTGCCCTTTTTCAGAGTCTGTCTATAGGTTCTAGAATCAAATCAACATACCTGCGAGCTATTAAAGTTAATTGAATGGAAATTAAAAGAGTGTTTTCACCAACTATATTACTTCCCCAGAACATTACACTTCCTTTTTTATATTTGTGAACCGATCTGGCTGTTTCCGTTCTTGCTTGTCTTTCTTGTCCTCAAAGTCCACGAATTTATCGGTCATATAATTTTACACAATTCCTGGTTTCGTCTGAAAAACATTTTTCCAATTTCCAATGTTCCAGTTTTGGTATTGAAGATACCAATTTAGGCGATCAATCTTGTGTTGTCTGGTTAACTCGTGAACCCGTAACTGTCTACTGCTGTACAGTCCTTAGACAGGAAGTCTTCTGCTTATTGTTTTAACTGAAACACTTACACCTGTACGTTCCACAAGCTGCTTATGGAGTTGCGGGTGAGAAATCATTGGGTTTCTTCTACCTACTTGACCAATAAAACGATCGTGACAAGCCGTTGTTACTTTTTAGCGACTTTATGTTGGTCTTCTCTTAAGCGTTTTTAAAGGCGAAAGTTAGTTTATTTATTTTCGTTTAATTTACAACTAAAACAATATTCTATACCGTCTCGGGCTGTATTATCGGATTTGTTTATTGGTTTGTTTATTTTTAATAAAAACCTTTATTCTTCGCAACAGTAACAAGTTTTTTCAAAAGAAACAAATATTGGTTTGAAATACGTGGTGATTCCATATAAGTTTGGTTGTGTGTTTCTGTAGTGGGATTATTTTTTGCCTCTTTTTGAAATTTATAAAAGAAGGCAAAAATTATTATAAGACTCATTTTTATGGTCTACAAATTCTCTTGGGGTAAGTACTTTCATTGTGATATTTATTCTATAATTCTGACCACATTTCCAATATTTGTAACCTTACTTTCTTTCGAAAGCACATTTTTTTTTCTGATATATGCATTAGGACTCTTTAACAGAATTTAACTAAGTAGTAGAGATCGTGCAAGCACTCCTGACCACGGCGCAGTAGACGAAATTTGGTTTAGTCCCCACTTCCATGCGAAACGCATTGTACTATGCACTGTATAATTCCACATACAATAGAACCTTCCTGCCTTTACGTGAATTTGACTCCGCCTTCGCGCAGCTCCATGGTCAGGAGTGTTTGAACTATCTTTAACATTCATATTTCATTTTATCCTTGCCATACGCTATTTGTTTAAGTGTAATTTTGTAAGATGGCAAGGAAGTTAAACCTTTCTTTTTGATGTGTTTCTAATGCAGTTGTTGCTTGTCTTTTAGTTTATTGGACATATCAAAACTTTATTGGTTTACTGGACAGTTTACTGGATATTTTATTGGGTTTGTTGGACACATCAAAACTTAATTGGATTTATTGAATTTATTGGTTTATTGGACACCAAAACTTAGTCAGGACATACAGCCACGTGTGACTGCAGCTCTCCAGAAGCCACAAATTCTAATTGGAGGACCCAACAGCTAGAACACACAAGCAGCCCATCGAAGCAATAAGTAACACTTATTAACTGTTAAGCTTTGGCAGGGTTAATTATTGTTTTTTTTTATTCTTTTAAATAAATATGTTTGGTTAAAATTTGTCTTATTTGCTACCAGCTGAGAACTCAGGTTCAATCCCTAGTTTAAGACAAGACGAACTACTCACCCTTGAGATACTGAGCTAGGCAAGGTATAGACGATAAGCTCCCATGGTTGATTGAGGTATTATTTTTACAATAGTACTTTAATTCTCTTTGGTAGTCTTATCATACAGCTTGTAAAATACTATTTTATTTGGCTTATTATATACTTATATTCCAGGCAGAATCTGTTTTTAATTGGATATTTTACAGTACCTTAGAATGTACCTTGTGTCAATATTCATGATATGCGCCAGTTGCAAACATACTTAATTTTTATTAAACGCATTTTCAAATAGAACTCAAGAAATATTATATATAAAAAAAGTAAGGTAAAAATTTCGTTTTTCAATTCTACAATATATGTGATTAGTTATACATAGTAAATTTAAGGCTTATTGGTTAACAAATGGCAATAACTATAAAAACAAGTGCAAAAATGGAGTTTTTCCTTTAAATTTTTTAATTTTGCATAGGAATTTTGCAATCCAGGGTCCAATTAACAAAAAATTATAAGTAATTAACAAGCATAAGTGATATAGGGCTCGTTGTTAAACAAATACCCCTGTCTTGTCAAGTACTTTTTATACAAAAATGTTTGCATGATACGCCTCATAACAACATGCAAAAAAAAATCGTTTTCCTCTACAAAAAAGCCAACATATAATTCTAAAAGAAAATTAATTGCTGATAACTGGTACAATTCGGTAGAATTGGCTAATTACTGGATAATGAGTTAACTTTTATTGGGAAATAAAGAAAAAAGAGATAAAATGAGATATTCACTCTGAGATAGCGCGT
>NW_027313674.1:0-20244 GCF_040954645.1 Diabrotica undecimpunctata
CGCGCTATCTCAGAGTGGTGATGGTAGTCTTATTTTGACTTTTGGCATCGAAAACAGGAATGATCGAGGAACATTACTACTCCAATGGTGTACTAGTAACAACTATGGTGTTAGAAATTTTGTCCTCAAACAATATAATCTTACAGTTATTTTAATAGCTTACTAAATTAACTAATTATTTTCTTTGAAATCCTATTTTAATTTCTTGAGCTACGCCCGTGAACTAACTTTAATTCATTTTATATCTTGCGCATGTATTTCTCCCATATGTATCCTCATGAGCAATTGTAATTTGATATCTTATAACATTGGCAACAATGTCAGTGTTAAAATTGGCGCCCAACGTGAGGCATTGTTACAATACTCTCCTACTATACCATATTCGCCTAACAGAAAAGTAGAATATACAAACTAGGGACGCGTGATATATTCATTCCAAGTATCTAGAGATGCTGAAGAGGTATGTACTTGTTACAAAATCACTTATACTGTAACTGATTATATACAAAAGCGTATCAAAAGTAACAAGTAGAAACTCACAAGTAACGACAATCTACACCTCTAAACAAAGACGCATAATTTGCAGTTTTAACAGATATGGATTCAGTAATCCTTACGAATCATATTTATGTCTGTTGAATTATATAAATATAATTTTTACTTTTAATAGCTCTATATATGTGTGTTGGTATATTTATAGTAATGGTTTATAATTATAGTGTTATTTAAATAAACTTAGAACTGTGAACATTTTTAAGGTGTTTGCTGTTTTCTCTCAACTGAAGTAAGTAAATTTAATATTATTTCGACTCTGAATATAATAATTATTATGATGATAAAAGGGTTGCAAGTGTGAGTCCATAATTGAACAAATATATTAAAAAGGTCAATACTCACAATCTAATATTTACTTTCAAAGTTTTACAGAAGCGATCGGTTTCGAGGCTTACAATATTTGCCTCATCCTCAGGCCCAGCAAAGAGTTTGTTTTGTTAAAAAACAATAATATAGATATCGCAAATAAGAAGTTTTCCGCTTACATCCAGGGTACTGTCTGTCTTCATCTTTTCCTTTTGACACTATCATTGTAGTGAGGTGATATGTTGATCATTATATATGTATGTAAATAAAAGGTCTTACAAAATAAAGACCTTTAGGTCTTAAGCTTGTAAGAACCTGTGCCAAAAACAACAAAAAAAGGACATCCTACTGCATAATATGTGATTTTCCATCTTCCACAAGTTTTTAAACTATATACAGTCCGGATGTGGCAGCTTATACTGTATGTGTATTTGTCTTTAACCACTTTTAATTTTATTACAAACCAGAAGAGAATCATACATTTTTAATAATAAAAAACTTTGACAAAAAAAACTAGAACATCCAAGAAGTATTTTAAGGATCAAAGACAACAACCTTTAGCAACAGTTACACAGTTAGAACACATTAATTCTCTACCATATTCCCAAGAGTCTTTTATTTACAACATATATTATGATCAACATATCACCTCACTACAATAGATAGTGTCATAAAGGAAAAGATGAAGACATACAGTACCCTGGTGGAAAAGCTGCATAGATGTTGTGTTGAACCAGGTTCTGAGGTTCTTCAACCAGGACGTTCTTCTTCCTGGAACCCGTTGTCCAAATATTTTTCCTAGCAGGATGGCTTGTAGAAGGGTATATCTGGATTCATTTCGCATAATGTGTCCAAAGTACTGTAACTTTCGAGATTTGATGGTGGTCAGTACCTCTCGGTTCTTCTTCATTCTTCTGAGGACCTCCTCATTGGTGACTCGGTCAGTCCACGGGATTTTAAGTATTCTCCGAGATAGCCACATCTCAAATGCTTCCAATTTTCTGCACATATCTTCGTTCAAGGTCCACGATTCAACACCATAAAAAGAACAGAGAAGACGTAGCATCGCAGCATTCTTACTTTTATACCAAGAGAGAGGATGTGGCTCTTGAAGAAGGCCCCCATCCGGTTGAAGGTGGATCTAGCTTTTGATGTGGAAATGAGTAGCAATGATAAATAAAAGATACGAAATAATTCGAAATTACATAAACAAAATGGAATATTTTAAAAATGAAAAACTGTAACCCATTTTACTCATTGTACCTATGTACTTTTCCAGTACTTAGTTTTCGTAATTCGATATTACTTATATGTAATAGTAAAAAGTTTTTTGCATCATTTTCAAAGAAAAACTTTCGTTTTACATCCGCAAAGTATGTTCGTTTGTGCGTTGTCGCCTATGCAATACTTTGGGGACGATCTATCGATGGATTCATATATAGTTTTGTCTCCTGAATCAAAATCTGAAAGCGGCATTTTGATATCTCGAACCATCTTCAACATAACGGCATCAAAGTCAAAAATAGTGATGTCACAAGATGATTTACACAAGAAGAGGTCTCTTTTTATATCATTAATGATAATATTATTACTTATTTCCAAATATTGGTCTTAAAGCGTAAAATGTATAAAAACAACTTTCTATTTTTTGCCTTTTGATTAATACCACAATTAACTAATGATGTGTGAATGACAGTTTACAAAAATAATATTTAAGTATACTTCTTTGAAAGATTAATCATTGATTACTATTATTTTAACAGTAATCCTAAAAATTATAAATTAATTCATTTCAAATTCAGATGGTATAGGCTGCTAGAATCTTAATACAACCCTGTACAATTATATAAACATCGGGTTTCGCGTGTTATGTGCATGCATTTGTTGACCGCTACTTTTCTGTTAAATGAATTTACTTTAAACATTTAATTGCAGGACACAACCAAAAATTTTAATTTTTCTATTATTTTTATTGATGAAAGTGGAATCCACTTATCGACTCTCTTCATTTTTGTGCCTGAGTGTAACAGATGCTAATCACCGCTAAACTCAGTGGCGATGTAGGCTTATCGTTCGTTATTTGTCTTCTGAAATTTTTGAGCACCCTCATTATTCTAAGATCGCGGTCATATCTCTTTCATTTACAGAGCAACCGTGGTAAATCCCCAGTGGCTACTCTACTACCTGTGAATATCATACAGGATGTTTTAATAACATAACTAACCGAATTACCTAATTATTTGCTTTGGAATTCTATTTTTATTCCTTGAGATACGCCCATAGACTAACTACCTTTAGTTCAGTTTATCTCCTGCGCATATATTTCCTCCATGTGTATTCTCCTGCGCATGTGTAATTTGATATCTTGGCAATCATCTTTGATATCAACATTGGCGCCCGTCGTGGAGCATTGTGTTACAATGTGCAGTAACATTCACCTATTACACATTTAATTGCAGGTAACAACTAAAATAATTTGGAGTTTTCTCGTTCTTTAGTGGTATTTATTAAAATATCTTTTCGTTTTTGTATATTTTTATTTTATTAAAATTTCTGCAAATGTATTAATTTGCAAAGATATTAAATGTTTATAATAATCTATAATATTTAGTTAAATGTATATTGAAGCGAAGCTTCTATACCGTAGTATTACTTTTTTTAATATAACTTGTTATTTTTAAATAGCTTACTTCTTCTTCTTCTTCTAATGGCGCTATAACCGTTTGTGAGTCTTGGCCTGCTTAACAATGTTCTTCTATTCTGCCCTGTCGGATACTTTCCTTCGCCACTGCCTGATGTTCATGGTTTTAAGATCCCTCTCTACGTCGTCTATCCATCTTTCTTTCATCCGCCTTTCTCTTGTTCTGTTTCCTTGGGGCTTCCATCTCTGGACTACTTTTACAGCTCGATTATCTGGCATTCTTTCTAGGTGACCAAGCCAGTTTAGTCTTTGTGACTTTACAAATCTAACAATATCTGCGCTCTGCATTAGTTCATCCGGCCCGTGGTTTATTTTAATTCTCCACGAACCATCGCTGCATTGGGTTGGTCCAAATATCTTCCTTGGTATTTTGCGCTCAAATATTCTCAGTTGATTTTCATCAGTGGTTGAGAGGGTCCACGTTTCACATCCATATGTGACCACTGGTCTAATTACTATTTAAATATCTTATTTAGTTTATATAATAATTAAATTTACTATCAAATGATATTTATTTATATTTCCATAATTTCATATAAATATAATTTCACATAAATAAAATGAGTAACACATTTTAAAAATTTCATATATTTATACATTTGTACATTTCGGGGCATTAGTCGTCTGTTTGTTTTGACGCGCTATCTCAGAGTAGATTTGGGCCGAATTCTGAATTCGACTTCCGACTAATATTCTCTTGAACAATGATTGATGGATTAATTATTAAATAATGATGAATTACTCACCTGACTCTCTTGAATCTTCATACTTTTCTGCACCGTCGTCTCGGTTTTAACACTTTTATTCTGCGTGCTGGACTGCTTTGAGACCTGAGTATACTGCGAGCTACTCGAACTCATTTGGGAGCTTCTCGAATAGCTAGAAGATCGTATTGAGACGATGCCAGAGTCCGTGTTGGACAGCCGATGATAATCGTTGACTGATGTAAGATGATCGCCGTTGCTGTTGTGATTGGATAGACTAGAACTCAGAGATGATTCCTCCCATGAATTAGAACCATTAGCACCTGAAAGAAGTTCGTTTGTAAGAGTCGCAAAATAACTCGATGTCGTAAGTAACAATAAAGTAAGTTGTTTATTAGTAAATAGGATCTCCCGATGAGATGAGAAGAACACGTGGCGCCCAACGTGGGGCATTGTGTTACAATGTCTAGTAAACCTTTCCTGCTACACATTTAATTGCTGAAAACAACTAAAATAATTGTTTTTCTCGATTTTTTATTGATCGAAGTGAAATCCACTTATCAATTATTTTTATTTTGGTTTGTGAATTTAAAAGATGCAAATCTCCCGCTTAACTCAGTGACGCCCTAGGCTTATCGTTATTTGTGCAATTTTTAAGCATCTTCCTCATTCTTCGACCGCGGTCAGGACGACACTCCCATATATCTTCCATTTACTGAGCACCCTTGGTAAATTATTTTAAAAAATTCAAAGTAGCGACGTCGTTGAGTTACTTTAGAACTAACAGTTTTTACCATTTTTTAGGCAGTAAAAAAAGGTGGACAGAGGCAAAACCGTCAATTTTTGTGGCACTAAATGCTCAAAGATTTTTCCCGTAGTGAGGAAATAGTCAAAAACGCGATTTTCAATATAAATGAGAGTATCTCCATAACCATTTAATATATTTTAATTCTTTTAATGTTTTAATTTGGAGCTAACTAAAGACTTTCGAATGAGACTCGCTTTAAGTGATTTCAGCAAGTTGTTTGGTTTTGGTTGTAGTTACAAATGTTATAAATATCGAAATTTTGTTCGCATTAGTTCAGTTTTCGAAAATTTGCATTGGGAATTTAATTGTTTTTTGTACTTTTTTTGTACGACAAAGAAAATGGAATTTTCTGAGTTGAAATCGATTAACTGAGTTCAAAAGGACTTTTTGTGGTTTTGAAATTTGCACAAGAAGCTGTTTTCATAAACTATAATAACATCCTAAAAGTTAAAGACCATTATTAAGAGAAAGATTCTGTAATTGCTTAGATACATGAGTATTTTTTAAAAGACCAATATACAAGATGAGAAAAGTACTTTACCAAGTCAATAATCACTGCAAAGTATTTAATATTGTATTATGTATTATATTTTATATATATTACAAAATATACAGGACAACTTACCAAATATGTCCGAGGAATGATTTTCAAAAAACATTTCGTCTCGGTCCATAAGATCTTTGATTTCATCTTCGTCTCGAGACGAATGATTTAACATCGAGTCTATACTTCCAGCGCTTTCCGATAAAATTGAAATGGAATCGTCCGGAGACTTAGACCGCAATGATATTCTGAAAAATTAAGTAAGATTGATTTCCAATCGGTTTCTACAATATAGGTTAAGGTGAGCTGTTTTTAATAAAAAGTTTTTATTGTATACAGCCATCGAAAAAATTCGTAATTTGAGTAGGCCATGAAATAACTTATATATACGGTGTTCGAGTAAATACATTCGAACATCTAAAACTATTTTTAATTTAGTAAGAAAAAGTTTAACTCAACTTTTGACAATAATTTGCCAACAAATTGCGAGAACATGTACATAATATACATGACAACAGTGTTTAGTGTTCTGTGTGCATAAAAGACATCTTCTTCTTCTAATGGCGCTACAACCCTTTGTGAGTCTTGGTCTGCTTAACAATCTTCTTTCATTCTGCCCTGTCGGATACTTTCCTTCGCCACTGCCTGATGTTCATGGTTTTAAAATCCCTCTCTACGTCGTCTATCCATCTTTTACGGGGCCTTCCTCTTGTTCTGTTTCTTTGGGGCTTCCATCTCTAGACTACTTTTACAGCTCGATTATCTGGCATTCTTTCTAGGTGACCAAGCCAGTTTAGCCTTTGTGACTTTGCATAAAAGACATATCTAGTTTAAAAAAAAGACTCCCCGAATACCAGGCACCCGCCTACAAACCCAGAGCAAATTAAAAGCGGGACGAAGCAACATTGTTTTAGAAGCCCTAAAAAATCCGTCAAGGATTTACTCCCTTACAAGATTTGTCCCGCTGTTAATAAATAAGCATAATTAAGGAATTATAAGTTTGTAGAATCCACAAAATTTCTTTGTGTAAACCAGCAAGTGAGTTTTCGCATAGTTTTTTTAAACACTTCGACACCCAGGGTTGCCCCACCTCCGCTTCTCTACCATCAAGATCAGCCGTCAGTACTGAATACCAGTATTCAGTTAATTGGGCCATTTTTTATCGAAGGAAATTTAACGTCAGATAGTTACGAAATGTTACTTACAAATGAAATTGTAATTACACTGAGAAACTTGTCTGGGGCCAATTTTAATCAGATATGGTTTCAGCAAGATGGAGCTCCAGCTCATTTTGGTGTAAATGTTCGGCGTTATTTAGATGAGATATATTCCGGACAATGGATTGGTACACGAGGTAGAATTAAATTGCCTCCACGTTCACCTGATTTCAATCCTAAAGATTATTTTTATTGGGGATACTTGAAAAATTCAGTTTACAAAACTAAACTAGCAAGTCTTGCAGAGCTAAGGCAACGAATTATCGATGAATCTCGAATAATTTCTAGACAATCATGGAGAAATATGGTAGACGCATTCTACCATCGATTAGGGTACTGACAACTCACAAATGGAGCACATTTTGAACACTTGATAAAGTAATCATTATGTTAAAAAATGTTGTAAAATATCAATTGTTACGTTTTAATGTAGTTGAAAATAGTTAGTATTAAAAAATTTATTGAGACAATTAGGCATTGCCAGACTTCTGTTTTATGTATTTAATACCTTCCAGAATACATAAAATTATGTGTTACATATGGTTAAACTCGTATTGAATAGGAGATTCCAATAATTACTGAATATACAGGGTGATGAATTTGAAAAGTTACTAATAATATAAGAGAATCTCGTTGGGAATTTCATCTGGGCCAGGTGTTTTTTTTTTGTTTCATATTTTTAATAACATGTAAATTTTCGTCATGTTGGTATCCTTATTTCACCATCTCCCTTCTTCTGTTGCGTATTCTTCCTCTTCAGGACTTTCTCTGCATCTATATAGTTCTGTGAAGTGTTTCAAATTGTCAATTTTAACCACTAATCCGCATTTTCTTTGTTGAAATTTTAGGCATCCAAATAGTTTAGGGCTGTCTTTACTGTGCTCTTCTAGATCCTTGTAACAACTCTTCCATTCACAGCGTTTTTTTTTGTTTTTACAACATTGATCAGCTATTTTTTTTTCCTTTGTATTCATTTCCTTTGGTTTTCTTGCTTGGTTTTTCTGTTCGATTTTGGTTTCGCATTCTGTGTTTATTTATCTTTGCATAAATAATTCAAAAGATAAGATATTTCATAAAAAATCACCAATCCATGTGCTTTAAACATTGTATCCATGAATTTCTAGATATTTGAGCAACTTGCTTTAGATTTGACTAATCTATGGCAAAAAACAGTTTAAATTTGAATGACCTTGTTTATGAGTTTTATCCTAATATAAAAATACTTTAAGCCATAAATATGTTCAAAAACGAGAGAAGGAACTTTACTGTTCTGTACTGTTCTATGTACTTGTCATAATAGTGATAAATGAATAAGAATCTTACCTTTCAAAACTATTTGAAGAAGGCGAATGATCGACGAACATACATTCGTCCATGAGCTGCTGCATCTTTAAATGCTTTTTCTTTGGCGGGAGGGGCGGAGGCGTGGTACAGTTATTGGGTTCAGACTTACGAAGGTTTTCCGGTAAAGGTGGCTTTGGCGGCGGACTGGGGTCCCTGCAATTGTTAAATAAAGGTTACTATTGAACGCAAACAAGTATGAGGTTACTATTAATCGCAAACTAGTATAAGATTGGTACATTCACGTCGTAGTTTCTTATAAAAAACGGCGCCGATTTCAATGCCATATCGACTTTGAAAGATCTAAATGCAAAGAAAGTTTCAGTAAGACTGCATTCTTTGTCCTTGTTTTGGACAATATTAATTTAATTTTTTTGTTGATTTTTCGTTGCTAGACAAATAAAAATACTTTAATAACGATAAGTTTTGAATGTCTTTATGGCACTAAAAAGTGTGTAAAAAGTGCCCTAAAACTCACCATTTTAACCCAAATTTTTAAAAAAATTCCCGTAGACCTCCCAAAAATAGTTCATGACCCCACCGAAAATCGGTACTAGATCCGCCCTTGATGGAGACTGGTTTGTGGAGAATTTTTACAATGTATGTGACGATGCCGGAATAATCTATAACGCCTTCAGCGGGACTGTAAACTGGATTTGGGGGGTTACTTCTAGATTTTTCGATTGTTTACCTGAATTGTTTCGAATATTATTTAGTAGCTAAATAAAAACTGGTTATTCACATGGAGATTTAGTCTTAAGTTGTATTTTATAGAATTTAACAACAATTTTACAAGTAATAAATAAATAGTGTAAAAGTGTTTCCTGAAGATAATAGAACCAATATTAAACACCGTGAGGGGAAGTTATTGTTAAGTTATTCACAAAGCAAAATATTAACGAATACGAGTAAACTTATTCACTAATATTTATATTTATAACAGTTGCTAAGAGAAAAGCAGCTGTGAGAGACTTTTCTTGCAATCATCTGTCACTCGATTTGTAATATAAAAGTTTTTAAACATTCCTATAGAAAAATCAAATCTTACCTTAATATAGATTCCGTACTATGACTATTCCGCACCTTGTTCTGTGATAGAGATTTTTTATCTAAAATTTCCCTCTCTCTAGGAGTCAAAGGAATGTCGGGAAGTGAGTTTCGTTGTGCTGGCATTTCTAAACTATTGCAATAAGACGATCTAGGGGTAGTTTTATATGACACGTGTTGATGGGACACCTTTTCTCGCACCAAACTTATTATATCCTATAAAAAAGCAATCGTTGTATTGTAATAGTCGCATATCAAGTGTTTAAAATATTCTTTTTTAACAAAACAAAATAGTTTGAGCTACATTACATTAAATAGAATAATAAAATTTTGTATCTCTTAAATAATTTATCCCCCATATCACCAATGATCAAAACCTCTAAAAAACAAAAATATCTATTTTAACTGAGACACGGAAGGTACCCCAGGTGGGTTTTATTCCACAATCCCACACTGAAGCAACGGTCTGCTCCAAGGATTCTGGGAGGGGTACAAATCGACATTAAAGAAGAAGATGCACAACAAACAACTCAATTTAGCAACATACAACATACGTTCCATGGCAAAAGATGAAAAACTCTACGAACTAGAAGAGGAATTGGGGAACATGAATTGGGACTATCAGAAGTTAAAAGAAGAGGTGAAGGATATGTGGACTTACATTCCGGCAACAGGCTCTCCTAGAAAGGCAAGGAAGACTACATATGGTGGAGTAGGTTTCTTAATCAACAAGAAGAGGTTATCACAAATCCAAATAATTGGAGTGTATGCCCTAACTGAAAAAGCAACTGATGACGAAATAAATACTTTTTACGAAGACCTTAAAAAAGCTGTAGATAACAACGAACAATCTAAAATATTATAATGGGAGATTTTAACTCCAAAATTGGAAGAATTATTGAAGAATCTGAAAACAAGATTGAAAATTTCGGATTGGGCACCAGAAACACAAGAGGTGAAAAACTTATGGGATTTCTGAAACAAGAAAACATGTATGTTATCAATACTTGTTACAAAAAGAAACCTAACAGAAAGTGGACGTGGATGGCACCTAACGAAACTATCTAAAATGAAATATACTATTTTCAGGATCGCCTCAGGTATACTTCTGCCATTTTAAGTCATATACAAGTCAGAAAATTTATGGAATACTTGGACAGAAAATGGTTGGATTGATATATCAACATTCAATGATTGGTTTGCCACTTGTTTCTTACCACATGCTAGGCGACTCAATGGAAAAAAGGTGTCAATGGATGTCGCAGGCCCTAAAAGAATTCTGGAGGAAAACTTTAGGATCATGGAAAACGCAAAATACCAAAACCTCTGGCATTCCAAAAAATGAAATTCCTAAGCTGTTAAAGCAAACACTTAAAAGCACGAATAAAGCACTACCTAAAAATCCAGACGGAGCGAAAAGTGCTATAAAAAGAAATTTACTTTCTGGTCTTGAAGCTACCACAAGAAGCTATTGATCAAGTCGAGCTTAGATGGTCTCTTACTAAATTTTTGAAAGGCTTGAGGTACAATTGCCGCTCTGCACAAACTCGACGTAAAAGAAAACTGTTAGCAGCTGAACCAGGTCAAAGTGTTACAGCACTTAAACCATCTGAGAAGTTCAGTGACGATGATGCAAATGAAAATCTTGAATTACATGGCAGCAACAATGATGTTGAGATTAACAAAGATGAAGAGAAGGTTGAATACTTTTGTCCTACATTAGAAATTTATCCTACATTAGAAAACATCACGAAGTCAAAATTACTGCTGGTGAAATTTTTGTCTGGTTCTCGGAAAAGACGGAATTTCGCGATGTCCGTAAGGTAAAAGAAGTTTTAGAAGGAGAAGAAATGAAAGTTCAAGGCCTTAAATCAGCAGGATCGAGGAATATTTTCAAAATAATTGAAAATGGCATATCCACTGTTCCCTTCAAGGAAGTAGTTGCTTTACTATAAGGTTCCGACACTTAGACGATTTCTGATACAAAAGTATCAATTTCACGGAGAAATTAATATGAAAGAATGTTAAATCCAATTTTTTCTTTAAAATGTTCTGAATTACATTTTTACTTCTTAAAAATCCGTTTTTTTTTTGCTTAAATAAAAAATACTGTGATTATTCTCACCCCGCTATATTGGAGCGGATCTAAGATAGAGCAAATACAAAAATTTTTAAAATTAAAAAAAAAAATAAAAGTTAAAATTGATCAATCTCATCCCATTTTACGGTACTTATCTGTTTTTTTCTTAGAGAAACATATTACTCTGCAAAGTAAAAGTAATGAATTAAAGGATGAAGAAGTTGTATTTATTGTAGAAATATCTATTAGCAGTTTGTTAAAAGAATTGGGATTTAAATACGAAAAGGACAATAATTGACTTAAGAGTGAAATTCCTTCCTAAATATATGGAAAATCTTAATAGATCCCAGTGTCATTGTTTTTTTTTTGGACGAAACATGGAGAGTTTATTCAAAGGGAAATAAAACAATTTCCTGGCAAGACAACAGTGTTAAAAATGTACGTAAACCAGAAGGGTATGATGATAAACGTTTTATAATTATTCACGCTGGTACTTCGAAAGGATTTGTTACTGAAGCAAGTTTATTATTTTGCTCAAAATCTAAAGTAGTTGATTATCATGGGGGAATGAACAATGAAATTTTTACTAATTCTCAATTTAGCCGAGCCATCATTAATTGTGATGGATGATGGCTCTATATTACAGTGTTCTTTTAAACAAATAAAAGTAATGCTAGGAGCTAGATGTCGCGTTAATAACGCACGGAACGAATAGATATAGAATAATTTAAATTACCTTAACAGCATCTTCGACTTGCTGGACGATTTCGTTGACGTTTTCTTTATCCAACTCCGAGCTCGTGTCGTCGATAAGGACATCATCACATAATTTAATTAACCTCGCTACACTTTGGTACATTCGTAGAGTTGCCGATTTTACGCTATTCGTACTTTCGACGGAAGACTTAACTGCCAAGTTAATCAACCAGACCGTATCTAATACTATAGTGCCGTTTCCGGGGAGCATCTCGAGTTTTTGTTTCGATACCACATCTCTGAAACATAAAATTATGCAGGTTAGTTATGAAATATTAATAACGACTCAACGAATCAATAAAGTTTATAATCAGTGAAGATATACGGAATTATAATAAGCATATCTCTGTTTATGATAAGTATATCTCTGTTTCATCGACTACCAGAAGGCTTTTGATAGAGTTCAGCATGAAAAATTGTTGTATGAACTACAGAAAATGAAGCTAGAAGATAAAGATCTCCGCATAATACAATACATTTAGTGGAACCAAGAAGCAGCCTTAAAATATTTCAACTACACTACTAAAAGACTGTGTCATGTCTCCATTGCTCTTTAACTTGTACTCTGAATGCATACTCAAAAACAAGCACTATACGAAGGGGAAATTAGTATAAAAATAAACGGCAAATGTATTAACAATATCAGATATGCAGACAATACCGTTCTAATAGCAGAAAAAATATTACAGAACAATATTAGAACAATATTAGATTCATTCAGATACTTAGGAGTAGTACTAAATTATAAGTCGGATCCAGATATAGAAATAAAAACATGAATAGAGCAGGCTAGGAACACGTACAATAAATGGAAATAAATTATCAATAACCGAAAACTAAGCTTAGACATCCGAATTAAACTGATGTATAGGAGATAGTAAATTCTCACAATCTTAGGTAGTTTTTATTGTAGTTAAATTTTAGGCTACCGGTTTCGAGCCTTACAATATATGCCCCATCATCAGGCCACAGTACAAAGGCTTTTGTTATAATAAAAACTATTGCAAACCTCCAGTAATGAAGTTCACTAGATAAAGAAGAAGATACGGAATTAAACTGTATTTTCAAGGCACCAATATTTTTTAATTAGATGAAACATGGATTAATAAAGGAAATTTTGTAGGAAAAGTTTCTCCTTCTTCTTCCTCTTTATAAGCAATTCTGCTTGTTCATTGGCGGATTAATACCTCCATGGAAGGTTGTCACTCCATCTTTTGGGCGGTCATCCGATACTTCTTCTGCCGATTGGTGACTTATCTCTTGCTATTTTGACAAAACGGGCTCATCCATTCAGCTTATGTAGTTATTCCGTTCTTTTTTTCTATTTTGTGTCCATTCATTTATACACTATAAGTTACATTTTCTTCTAATGTCTTCACTTCTGTTTCGATCTCTCAGCGTATTTCCTGTAATTCTTCTCAGTACTCTCATCTCTGCTGTTTCTAATAGCCTTTGCGTTGTGACTGTATCGGGTCTTGTTTCTGAGGCATACGTCATTATTGGTCTTACACTGGCTTTATAAATTCTTGACTTCATCTCAATGTTAATATGTCTGTTGTCTGTTACGCCATATAGTGTTATTAATTCATCCTGTCAGTCTATTTGCTTTTTGTATTTGATCTTTCACTTCTTTGTCCAGGTCTCCGTAGCTAGACAGTGTAATTCCCAGGTAGGAAAAGTTTGACAAGATAAACATGTTACAAATGCTCGTCTCAAGACGTTTACAAAAGTTTTGTATAGTTTGATTAAAATTTGTTAGTTAGTAACTGGTGTAGGTTATCGTTTGCCTGGTCCCAAGTTCAGGATGAGAAAGGGGGAGGGTTAAGCGAAGGACTAACTATTTCTTCTTGTAAAAAAACAATCAGCTATAAAAACGAAACGCATGCCTCGGATAAGGACGGATCTTTTAACACGACAAAAGCGATGACAAAGGACAATAAATATAGAAACCGGAAACGTGCTAAGCCTAATGTACCTTGGGTGGTCAAAGAACTTGAATCCAGAAACATAACAAAAGATTAGATGGACTAGAGAAGGCAGTGACTTCTGAAAGTCTTGTGAAATGAGTCATAACCTTCAAACCCGTTAATGAAAGGCTTTGCTATATCAGTCCAAAAGGACAGCTTCATAACTACTCCCTATTGCCGCCCATGTACCGACAAAGGAAAATGAGAGCAAATAAAAGACAACTCCTTTGAAAAACTAGAGCAACATATTATCTTGGGGTATTTCAATGCAAATATTGGGAAAGAAGCAGCCTACAGACCTACAGAAGCGGTCTACATGAGTTCAGTAATGATAATGCAGCAATATTAATAGACTTTGCAGCATCCCACAACCTGATAATAACAGAAATAACAAGAACAATGTTCGAGCACATTTGTAAAAATCTAACCACAGGAACACCTGTAGTAAGAAGAAGATGTCAACCGCGAATTAGGTGGTTTGATGGAGTTGAGACCGATTTAGGGGTCTTAAAAATCAGAAGATGCAACAGGTGACCAGAAATCGAACAGAATGGCAATAGATATTGGAGCAGGCCAAATTAGTTTATGTATTTTAATTATTTCCTGATATTTCTTGTTCGTGTCTTCTGTGCCTTTTATTTCTATTCCTTTGCTGTTAAATGTAGTTTCCAGAAGGTAGTGATCACTGCCTATTTCACAGCTTCTTCTCATCCTTATGTCTCTTATCCAGCTCCTCTCTGTTTTTTGCACTATATTATAGTCAATAATTAATTGTTGGTTTCTTGATATGACTTCTCTTTTGATCTTATGTATCTTTTTGTGTTGGAAATGCGTACTCATGTTCATCATGTTATTGTCTAAACAGAATTCCAGTTCTTTCAATTTCCCATTGTTCTTGATATTGTCCTCTCCGTATGGACCTATAGCATCGTTCCCTTTTTTACTTCTTTTCACATTCTATCATTATTATCTCCAGTGATTACTATTTTCGCTATACAATCATTTATTACTTCTTGCAGTTTGTCCCAGAACTCATTCGTTTTGTTTTTTGTTCTACTTTCATCAAGTCCATAGCAAATAACTAGGTTTGTAATTCGTTCCTTTGTGCCCATCTCTATATCTACTCTAAGTATACGCGCATTGAAATATACCCAATTCTTTACTTTATTGGTGATATTTTTCTTTGCCATGCTTGCTACCACTGTCAGAGCTCTGTTTTTCTCTTCTAGAACCTTCCTTTTCTTTTGGTTTCTGTTATAGCTACTACTTCAATCTTTGTATCTTCTATTTCTTCCCCAGTTCTATTTCTTTCCGGTTTATGCCTCTTACATTCCATGATGCTATTTTTAAAATGGCCTTCTCCTTGTTTGTCATTATGTTGCCCTTTAAATGTGGTTTCTTTCGATCTGTCTTATTATTTTTATGTTCACTTATATCCTTATTCTGTGCTATTTCCATTTCCCGTTCCGCCCACGACTTGTTTCCACTAGTTTTTTAACTATCTGACACTGTATTGTTTGTAGCTTTTTCTATCATATTTGTTTTTGGGTTCCAATTCCATCTTGTGTCTTCTATATTATGAATCTATAACCGATTTGTGTCCTTTTGTGGCTATGTTCCTAATTTTTCTTTGTATTTCTATTTTTTTTAGTGTCAAGTCACATTCTATGTATACTCAGTGTTATTTATATCTTGTTAATTTACCTTTGGCTATCAATACTTTTAATTTCTATTTGAATTTATTACATTCAATGACACATCATATTATTTTTTTTTGCTCTGTTTATTTTGTTAATATCCCCAATTCTTTGTTTATAAAGTTTTCTTACAGTAATATTAAGATATTAGTACTACTACTAAGGATTTCCACAGTTTTCACTGTCTTCCTTCACTCAACCGTTTTCTCCAATTTTCCCTGTCATTCCAGTCTCCATCTCGCAGGGTTCTTTTCTCCATAGCCTCGTCGATTTCATCTCTGAATGACCTTCGAGGTCTTCCTCTCTTTCTTCTTCCAATCGGGCTCCATTCTGTGATTTTGTTTATCCAGCGTCCTCTGTCCGCTCTTCTGACGTGGCCGTACCAGGATAGTCTCTTCTCCTCTATATAGTCGATTATGTCTGATTGCACTCCCATTCTCCGCTTAATCTCTGCGTTTTCAATTCTGTCTCTTTTTGTAAGTCTACAGCTTCTCCTCAGGAACTCCATTTCTACTGCTCTTATTCTACCTCTATTTCTCTTGTTTATTGTCCAGTTTTCGGACCCATATGTCAGGATACTTCTTGTCAGGGTATTATATATTCTCTTTTTTGTCTTTATCGTAATGTTCTTATCCCACAACACTGAGTTTAGTTGTCTTATACAGTTTCTTGTTTGTCTCAGTCTGTTGTTTATATCTTCTTCTGTTGTTCCCTGGTTCGATATTATGGTTCCTAAATACTTGAATTTATCTGTTCAATTTATTTGTCTTCCCTCGTCTATCTCTAGGTTTCTCATATTCTTGTTTTCTGTTGTTAGGTATTCGGTTTTCTCTAAGTTTATTTCCATTCCGTTGTTTTTATATTCTTCTTCTAGTTTTCTGAGCATAAAGCTGAGATCTTCTTCATCTTGTGCGATGACTACTTGATCGTCGGCAAAACTTAAGGTGTATAGGTATTCGTCTCTTACTGGTATGCCCATTCCTTCGCACTTTCTCCTCCATGGTTTGAGTGTCTTTTCCAAGAATATTTTAAACAGAGTAGGGGACGTAGCACAGCCTTGTAGAAGTCCTTTTGTCGTCTTAAATGGATTGTAGGCTTTATTTCCACATTTAATAGCTACTTTGTTTTCTTTGTATAGTGCTTTAACTGCTTTTATTAGTGTTTGTCGGATTCCGAGATCATTCATTGCTTCCCATAATTTGACTCTAGGTATTGAGTCATATGCTTTCTTTAGATCAACAAAGGCCAGATGGACCGGTCTACCTTTTGCCATTTTCTTCTCTATCAGTTGTTCTAATGTGTACGTATGATCTAGGCATGATTTTCCTACTATGAACCCTGCTTGGTCTTCTCCAATTTTTCCTCAAGATATTAGTATTAGTGTATATATAGTATACATATATTAATATTCAAGTCAAGTCTAAAAAATACAAACCTGAAATGTTTCAGCGCCACCTGAATCTGCTTCCAAAGATCGTCGAGTTCTTCTACGGGACCCTTGGTCACTATAAACCTCGGTTCAGGAGAATCCACCGTCTTAGGTCCCTTGGGGCTCTGTGATCGCAGCGTGACGCACTGCGTCCCGCCTACACCGACGGGGCTCCTCATCTGTGATATCTTCCCCAGAAAGTCGTCCTTAAAAGACCGGGCTCGCCTAGCGAGCTTGTTCGTACTCTTGAAGGAGGCTTTGTGACCTCCTGGGCCTGGACCTGCCAACGGCGAAGGTGATGATTCGTTTTCTGGAACAATAAAGTTGCGTTAGATGCTTATATTCTTAAAATACAAGAGATAAACTTCGTATAAATATCATATGTGTGCCAAATGACACAAAAAATATCAATGACAAATAGTACCTACAAAATAAAATATATAGTTCCACGAAATAAGACATATTTTTGAATAGATTTTTTTTGGAGGCTGCTAGTTTGGTCCTTTACCAAGGGTACTATCGTATGGCTGGCAGTTTTTCAGACGAGTACAGTACGACAAGTAGAAACTGGCTTGTTAAGCGATGACCAAATTTTATATTATTACATGATTTATTTGTTCTCTAGCCGTCAAGGGGAAGACATCGAGCTCATAATGTTAAATTAACTGCAATGTTGTCAAGTATTTAATTATTTCGGAACGGGGACATTTTGGAATTAAAATGAAAAGTTCACAACTTTATATTTACACCCCGTAAATTTCTCAAAAATCATTGTTACAGTGATTCCTTTCCAGATCCAGAAATAAACATTGAATGTGAAAAATACTCATCGAAATCCATTCAACGGTTCAACGTTTCAGAAGAAAAATAGCTTCAAATTTATGGTACATTTATTTAAGGTGGTGCGTTAATTTTGGAGAGTAATATATATATATATATATATATATATATATATATATATATATATATATATTACTGCGTTCTACTGAAGAAGCTGTGGCAATCAATGGAAAGCACGAATATTAATATAGAATTAATAAAAGCCGTCAAAGTGCTATACAACCAACCAATAATAAAGATAAAAGCGGGGACACAAATAACAACAGGATTTATAACATCAAAAGGATTAAAGCAAGGATGTTGCTTGTCTCCCACTTTATTTAAAATATACCTCGAAAGTGCTTTAAAAAGATGGAAACAAAAATGCAGGTCAATGGGGATACCGCTCACCAATACTATGGTATATACGCTTAACTTTGCAGACGATCAAGTAATAATGGCTCAAGATTATGACGATTTAAACTATATGGCACGAAAATTAATTGAAGAGTATGATATATGGGGTCTAGAAGTAAATAAAAAGAAAACCGAATACCTGTGCATTGGAGCAGAACAAAAAGATCTCATATTAGACGATAACACTACGATAAAGCACTGCTGTGACTACAAATACCTAGGTATCACTATTTCACAAGATGGAACATTAGACAAAGCCATAAGAGAGAGAAATACGTCAGGGAGAAAAGCCATCACAATGTTAAACACCATTTTATGGGACCAATCCATCAGCAAAGAAAATAAAAAGAGGATATATGAGACTATAGTAAAAAGTATCACTTTATACAGCTGTGAGGTATGGCCACTGAAAGAAAGAACACTGTCAACGCTGAAAGCGACGGAAATGGATTTTTGGAGAAGAGCCGCAGGAAGATCTAGAAGAGAAAGGATTACCAACGAACGCATTAGAGAAATAATGGGAATGAAACGAACAATCACAGATGACCTAACAACAAAACAACTTATCTGGTTCGGACACTTACAAAGAATGGACGAACAACGAATGCCAAAAGAAATACTAAAGTGGCAACCAGAAGGAAAGAGAAAACGAGGTAGACCGAGAAAAAGTTGGAGCGAAGGAATAAATAAAGAACTGAGAGAGAGGGCCATAGAAGAAGATCTATGGAACAACCGGTCTAAGTGGCGATTGGAAGTCGGAAAACGGCGGAGAACGTTATAAACCGACAAGTAGTAGTAGTAGTATATATATATATATATATATATATATATATATATATATATATATATATATATATATATATATATATATATATATATATTGCAACATTCAGCACAAGCTTTCTACCGCTCTGATGAAATATGCCAAATATTATGGCGTTGGAGCACAAGTTAGTCAAACTTTTCACGTCTGAATCGGAATCAATAGATATAACTATTATTTCGGTATTTCTACCTAGCCAGCCGTTCGAGCTGATTTTTTAAGCTTTAATTTTAGCTTTAATAAGAAATTCTATCGCCAAATTTTAAAGCACCTATCGATAGTCCACTCAGCCCAATAATAGCAACCATCATTTCGGATTATTTACGGGATATCATAATTCCACGATTACCTTTCTCTTTACCGTTCATTAAAGAATTTGTAGACGATCTTATTTGTGCTGTTCCTTCTTTACAACTTCAAAATACCTTAAACATTTTTAATACTTTTTATAAACATATACAATTTACTTGGAGATTGAAAATGGATGATCGATATCATTTCTCGACACCAAATTAATAAGAAATGAACAACTCAAAATAATGTTAGCTTTTTGTGTGATGTTTGCCTAAATTATATTATGACTAGGTACTGTTTTGCCCTAATATGTAAATCTTTGAAGATTTTTTACACAAAATCTGGAACTTGTATGAATTTGTAACATAATCTTTTTATTTTTATTGAAAATTATAATTATATTATAGTTTTCTTCTGAGGATGCTAACAAATAATTAGAGAAGTATTGAAGAATAAAGAGTCTTATTTCCAAATAACAGACGGCATACCTGAACAAAAAAAGGTTACAGAGAAATTGATGCTGTCATTTTTTCGGAAAAATTGGTTAAAATATAGACGCTATAATAACGAGATTAATATAAAATCCTCCACATCAATTTTTATTGCATTGAATATGTTCTATAGTTGTGATGGTGTTATAAGGTCAAATTAAACAACAAAATCAAGTACATTGCTCATGTATATTAAAAGGAAGTGATGAACAATCGAAAACCACATCCAAACACTCTGAGATAGCGCG
>NW_027313675.1:0-20238 GCF_040954645.1 Diabrotica undecimpunctata
ACGCGCTATCTCAGAGTGCGATTCTGTTTTATCCTTAAAATAAACGAGCTGACAGAGAGGATCTTCTTACTGCGTAAACAAAGAAGTTATGTAACTAACGATAATTTCTGTCTTGATTGTTTATGTATAGTATTAAATATATATATATATATATATATATATATATATATATATATATATATATATATATATATATATATATATATATATATATATATTTATGTATATATATATATATAAACTTTATTTTAAAACTTTATATTATATATATATATATATATATATATATATATATATATATATATATATATATATATATATATATATATATATATATATATATATATTGGTAACAAATATTGGTTATTTCTTGTAGATTAAAATTAGTTATATTCACATGGTTTTTTGCATGTGTTAAAAGCGTTTTTAGGATAGTTATTAAATTTAAAATATAAATAATCAACAATTTTGTTTCGTTAACAAAAATCATGGGACATACCTGTTTTCTCAACGGTTTGAATATACAAAATATAAGCGATTGATTTCTAGAAAGCTAATTATTAAGTTCCATTGTTAGGTTGTTTTTAAAACATAAAATTGGGAAAGTTAATTTTGAGAACTCGGCAATTTGGATGGTTTTGAAGGAATAAAAGATCACTCTGGTTAGAGAAAAGAGAGAAGAGAGTTTTGATTTAGAATGAATTGTTGAAAACCGAGGAAAAGATTATTTGTTGCTGACCTTTGGGAGAAGAACATCGAATCCTGGACGTAAACTACTGCCGGCATTTTTTAACAGTGTTCGAATAGAGAAAGCACGTACAAACTTCAATAAAATAAGAAAGGTACTTTGTGCAAGAGAACTAAAATTGGACTTGAGAGTTAGGCTGGCAAAGTGTTATATTTTCTCGACTCTGCTTTATGGGATAGAAGCATGGACACTTAACGCGTCGACTGCTAAAAAGTTGGAAGCATTTGAAATGTGGGTGTATAGAAGAATCCTGAAGATATCATGGAGCGAGCATGTAACAAACAACGAAGTCATGATAAGAATCAACAAAAGAATGGAAGCATTGGAAACCATTAAGACACGAAAGCTGCAATACCTGGGGCATGTTATGCGTAATGAGA
The DNA here is from genome assembly GCF_040954645.1 of Diabrotica undecimpunctata. NCBI lineage: Eukaryota > Metazoa > Arthropoda > Insecta > Coleoptera > Chrysomelidae > Diabrotica > Diabrotica undecimpunctata. The sequence goes on from NW_027313675.1 coordinate 1,129, forward strand.
GATACAACCTACCTCAATTGATTATACAAGGGAAAATCCAGGGCAAGAGAAGTGTAGGAAGAAGAAGAATCTCATGGTTGCGTAACTTGAGGGAATGGTACGGATGCACACGGATGTACGGATCAATCGAACTATTCAGAGCAGCAGCATCTAAGATCAGAATAGCCATGATGATTGCCAACCTCCGTCGCGGAGATGGCACGTGAAGAAGAAGACAAGGACAGTATACTCAGGACATTACAAGAAAACAAAAGATTAATATTTCATCAGTTAGGAGTCCGGCGCCGATATCACCATCATATAGTGTTATTAGTGTTAATTCATTGTGAATAGAAGAAATAAGATCTGTGAGTACATATTCTATTATTAATAAAGTAGTACTCCGTGATCACAGTATCTTAGAAACATAGTACATAAATTATACCAGACATTTATCGACACCAGTTTTTATCATCAAAGGTAATTACCAAAATGTTTGAAGCGGAACAGGTCCGTATTAAGGATAATCAAATGGTAATTAAAAATTAAGAATTTGATGTTACTGAATATAACGATGAATTATCTCAGTCTACTTTACAACCACCTTCATTTTACTCAGCTGCAGCTAATAAACAACAAGAATCAATATATCCATCCAAACTACAAGCAATAGTTTTCAATTCTCTCAATAATGTCAAATTAGAAGGATACTTGTTAGCGATAGGCACTCTAGTTAGTCCATAACATATTCTTTTTTCATCAAGAATCACCAATAATCTCATCTGTATTTATTTCTCAAGAAAACAAATCGTATATGATTTTTTTTTCAAACAATGGAGGTTTCATCACTGTAAACAATATACAAATTCAAGTCCGTCGACTAATTATTCCAAGTGAAAGACTGTTAATATCCAATGTATCTCTTACGCATAAGATAATAGAGATAAAACTTTTATCTTTGGGGCTAAAATTAACTTCATCAATGTCATGTTTGTGAATAGGAACCACCAATCCGGAATACCAACATGTACTTAGTTTCCGTCGACATATTTACATATCCCCACCCACAATCCCAATTCCCGATGTCATTGTCATAACGTATGATGACAGTAACAATCAAATTTTTTTAACGCTAGACAATGTATGTTTCCATTGCAAACAACATGGCCACATTTCTAGTAGTTGCTCAGTAACTGTAAATAACTTAGATACAGCTGTCCCAACTACCACATTTTTAAACAAATGAATCTACTACAGTATCTTTAGCAGCAACGACTACTATGACGTCAAAAACGAGTATCTACAAATATATCAAAAATCTCAACGTCATCTTCAAAAACATCATCTACAACCCATTTAATAACGCACGATACATCGACTACAGTGAGTGCAATATGAGTACTATCTAAAACAATTATATCCACTTCACCAACCATATAATCCCACACAAGCATTACTAAACAGTCTTTATCTTTCAGTCTACACAATAATTCTAGCACTCTTAACGAAAATAAAGACTGTCTGGCACCACAAGAATTTAGCATATCCAACGAGGAAACTACATCAAAATCATCCTCCAAACGAACTATATCTGAACTAATAACACCCCTCATTGAGACATCAGCTAGTGACAATGTATTTTCAAAGTCAACCCAGAAACAAAAAATAATAAAAACAAAAACATCGACAGTGTCTTTAGAAACCCAATATAACCAATTAAAGAATTATTCGATTCCGAAAAACAAATATTAACCTTCGAAGGTTTATTTATTTGAAAACATTCAAGAAGCTAAAGATGTTATCAGTGTTACAAATAAATATACCTCAGATACTCAAGAATTTATACAACTCTTATCCAAAATCATTCATGTACATCCGAGCGTTCACTAAAATTGAAATGTACAAAGTTAAAAAAGAAACTGACGAAAGAACTCGACGCGGATATATCGTATACATCGAATGAGTTGTCCCAGGAGCTTAACATTTAATTAAAAACAAAATAAACATTCAATTTATTACAATACAATATATTCACTGATCATTTTAAAACCTTGTATACTGAAAATAGGAATGTAAAACCATCATTCTACGAAAGAGTTGGGCAAACTCTCATGGCTCTACAAATTCCGATACCAACTACCTATTCCAACTTCATAAGAATTCCTCCACCTTTGACAATAAGCATTCTTTAATCCGACACATCCTTAAATATCTTTGGAAAAAACGATACACCCTACTCCTTAATAAAAAATACCTTCAACAAAAAACAAAATTTTCTAACTTCTATCACGTATACACAGATGCCTCTAAAACAACTACTGGAGTTGGGGCAGCTGTCGTTACACTTATATATTACACTTGAATATAAACTATCATCCTTAAGCTGCATACATACGTGCGAACTATATGCCATCTACCAAGCTCTCACTCATATTATCTCCGGTAATATATCCAAAGGTCTTATAATTACCGATTCCCTCAGTTTCATCAATACCATTAACCAGCTTTATACACTACATCCAATTGCTTTCCTAATTAAAAAAAGAACTAGCTACCATACAAAACAGCAACCATACTTTACAATTTATATGGGTTCCTTCACACATTGGACTACAAGGGAACGAGAAAGCGAACCGCATTGCCCAACAAGCAAGAACCAGTAAAACTGCGAGTGAGAAATGTAGTGCTAAATGACTTAAAATCATTTGTTAAAGTGAAGGTTGAAAATTTGTGCCAAACCAGTGGGGCAGTTCAACTTCAAAACTTCGCAAAATGAGAACATTATGTAAAACTATGGAAACATCAAATTTCCAACAGAGCTCATCACGTCGTTATTTATCGACTTCGTCTAGGACATACCCGACTTACACATGGGCATATAATCGGCCACACGAATCCTACTTTATGTGACAATTGTAATGTTCCACTCAGTGTTAAGCATGTCCTTGTAGAGTGTCCAAGATATCAGTTGTAGAGACAGACCAACCACATTATTGGATCAACAAGTGAAATCTCAGGAGAAAAATTTAAAATTGAACAATTGGTAAAATTCCTTAAAGACATTAATATACTTAAAAAAATTTAATATTCATAATTAAATTATCTCATTATGTATATATGTTGCTAATAACTTCAGAGATTGATGCGACAATGTTTGTAAATAAATAAAAAAAATTTTATCAATTAATGCTACAAATAAAGATAGGCGTCAGACAAATAAAAATGTAAAAAGATATCATGCATGCTTAACATTTACCAAAGGATAGAAACGCATAGTTGTTGCGCAAGTACTTCGCAATGTTACTAAAAATAAAAGAATTTAATCGTGAGTACCAAACATCTTACTCAATAAGACATTAAATGAGACACGCAGCCAGGAACTTGAGTGAAATCAATGGCCATACTAAACAAACATTGTTGAAAATAAAGAAGAACAGAAACGATACGCAGAATAAAGTTTGCAAACTAAGAAGAACAAAATAAGAGTGCAAACTAGTTTTCTAGTACCGGAGAGTTTACTTATTAAAATCTAAATTGAATTACAATTATTGAAATATAATGCAACTCACCCAACAAATAAAAACTAATAGCAAAAAATATTCCCCACAACATTTCTATCTAATCGAAAATTTCAAATAACCATGTCTCACTTAAATGTAATCGTTATAAATAGTGGCTTTATGGTATTTCCAAAAATACTGCTGATTACGTTACTATTGACATATTTATTTCAGTGTTAAGAGCAAACGGATATAGCAAATTATATAAAATTGTTAGTGAAATAACATTTTATCCTTTTGTACAATGCGTAAAAATTCTGATTTAAAATGCGGTAACCTTAAATTAAAAAGACATAATTTGATCATTAAGTAAAGTATTGTCAGGTTTATTAATAACTTTTTGTTAAAAAAATTATGTACATATTGTTACAATGTACCAAGTGACGCATCCAATGCATCTAGATAAACAACATCTAACATAGAGATAATATATATTTTCTAAGTGGGCTGAATTTTCTCTAAATATTCTGAAAAGATTACATTACTGATGAGGAAGTGTTTCGAAGAATAGGCAAGCAACAAGAAATTACGTTCAAACTAAAGAAGAGAAAGCTACGAAAGATAGATGGCAGACCAGAGAAAAAAAAAGAGACTCATGCAGATAAGATAGTGCACATTGGCATCAAATCAGTGACCAGCAGTGTTTTGATATGTCGTTTGACTATTATACACGTCTTCGGGGCTTCGGCAGGTAGACTATATATAAGTTCCGCATCAATGCCTGATAGACCTCTTATGTTGCCTTTGTAAACCCAGTGTTCTTGTATCAAAACTACATCATTTATATCAGGGTCCTTGCTATAAATAATATAGCTTTATATAATGTTTTATGGAACTGCAAAACTTAGTTCTGACTTCCGATAGGAGCTGTGGTCAATGCCGATTCGAGGTTGTTTTTCCATAATGCTATTTTGCCGAGGTCTCTTTTACCCTCGAAGTTTTACTGGTATATAAATAGATTCAATGAGGTGCCTTTTGGACTATTTTACTACGTCCTTCTCAGATCTATTGTAGTACTCTAAACTAAGATTACATTCTCTAGCCTTTTTAGAAGGTCTAATAACTTCGAAACTGAACCTTTTCTGTTGGCTTTTGCCGGTGGGTGTTCTTCGTTTAATGCAAAGAACCGCACATTTTACAGCCTTTCACACTGATATAAAATATGCAATGCTGAGTCATCATCTGTCAATCCCATCAGGTTCGCCTGCACATTTAGCGTACAATACCCTGTTAGCAGACCTACTATGGCTTTGAGTATTTTTCTGTCTTTGCTAATTAGGTCTGCTGTAAATTTTGGCAAATGTTTTATACGGTCTTCTAGTTTATTTAGAGTATCAATCCTATACTAGCTTAGAATTGGCCTCTACAGAATTGAGTATCGTAAGCGCAGCCTGGCTATCTGTGAAGACGGCAATTGAATGGTGCGTTCTTTTGTGCCTCTTTATTTATTCCACGTAGTAATAAAATTGCCGTTATTGCCGCCTGGAAAATTGTGACATCCTTGGATAGACTTATTGGGAAACATACATCCTTCGATATTTTGAGCCATCAGTGTACCAGGTAGCTTCCGCTTATAGGGGTGCACCGTATTTTTTTATTATAATTTATTTTTTGTTTATTGTCAAACTGCTTTTAGCTCCTCGATTAGGTTTCTATTGTCGGCAGCATGTGCCTGGCTTATGTTTCTAACTATGTAGTAATCTATGCATCATAGACGTGGCTTTGCCCTGTATAAAGATGTAAACTGGTGAAGATTCAGCATTACCTCCGACGCCGCTGTAGGAGTTGTTTTTATGGCTAGCACACAGGCATGCTAGCCCTTGTGTATTACTTAGCAGCCTTATTGCTCCCACTTCTTGCGCCTTTGGTCACATCCTTCTAGATGTGACCAAAGACATAGTAGCTTTCTGTACAGTTTTTAATATGTGAGAATTCTATGTAAACTTCTCTTCTTTTTCTTCTGGTTATATAGACATGACTCTGTCTGTTTTTCAATGTGCCTCCAGTAAGTTATCGTTCCATCGTTTTCGTGGTCTTCCTACTGATCGTCTTTCTATTGGGGAACCGTATCTTGCCTTCTTTACTACTCTATTTGTTGTAATTCGGCTCATGTGATCGTTCCATTCTACTCTTCTATTTCTTACCCAGTTCTTGATGTTCTGCACCTTGCATTTACGTCATCTATCTGTACTTCTAGCTCTGTCCCATAGTGTCTTACAATCAATTTTTCTTAGTGTTTTCATCTCTACTGTTTCTAACATCCTTTTTGTCCTCTTTGTGTAAGGTCCTGTTTCTGCGCGTATGTCATTATTGGTCTGATGACTATTTTGTAAATTCTGCCTTTCATTTCTTTCCCGATATTTTTATTTCTATATATTGTTTCATTCAGGCAGCCTGTGGCTCTGTTTGTAATATTAACTTCATCTTCCACTATAGTTTAGAGCTTTCCGTAGATACATAATGTGATGCCTAGATATTTAAACTTCATCACTTGTTGTATTATCTGACCTTCAAGCTCCAATTTACATTTTAGTAGTATTATTTGACCTTCAAGCTCCAATTTACATCTTAGTAAATTTGCTGTTGTAACCATGCATTTTGTTTTTTTTTTTTTGGGAAATTAACATGTTATATTTTCGGGCGGTTATAATAAATTGGTGCAGCATATGTTGTCAATCGCCTTCATTTTGAGAGAGTAGTATTGCGTCAACTGCATAGCAGATTATTTTAAGTTGTTTTTCTCCTATTTGGTATCCTTTTTTAGTTCTTACTTTTTTATTATTTCATAATATATATAATTCATCCATAATCAGGTTGAATAATAGAGGACCCAGGGAATCTCCCTGTCTTCTCCCATTGCCAGCTGCAATAAAGTCGGTTAGTTCTTCTGCCACTTTTACTTTTATTGTATTGTTTTGCTAGATATTTTTGATCGTTTTGATTATTCCTAGAGGTATCTCTCTTGCGTACAATAAGTGGATAACGTCCTTTAATTTGACATAGTCAAATGCCTTCTTAAGGTTCACCAAATATAGATATGCAGGTTTGCTGTATTCTTATGATTTCTCTTGCACTTGCCTCATTATAAATATAGCGTCGGTGCATGATCTTCTCAACCTGAAAACTTGTTGTTCTTCTGCTAGTGCTATAATTTCATTCAGTTTATTTGTTATCACTTTGGTTGTTAATTTTAGTATTGTGTTTAATAAATTAATTCCCCTGTTATATTTCGGATCCGATTTGTCTCCCTTTATGAAGAGAGGAATTAGGATGCTTGATCTCTATTCTTGGGGAATTCTGTTTTGTTCTATTATTTTTTGGATTTGTTTTAATAGTTGTTTGGTCAGATCTGGTTAGTTGTACTTTAGGAGTTCGTTTAGTATTCTGTCCTCTTCTGGTAATTTTCTTTTTTTTTTAATTTCCTTAATGCTTCCTTTACCTCTTCCTCCTCAATATTTATTTCTTCGCTTGTCGTCACCTCTGGAGTTGGTGGTTCAGTATCGTCACCTTTAGCAAATAGGGATCGAAAGTAGTCTACCCATGTTTCCTTCTGAATATGTTTCGTTTTTTATTAGTTCGTTCATCCTTTTCTTTGTCCTTGATCATTTCCCATATTTATTTTTGTGTTTCGTAGAAGTCGTGTTCCATCTTTTTTGAGAATCTCTGCCAGTGTTCCCTTTATATATATATATATATATATATATATATATATATATATATATATATATGTATATATATATATATATATGTATATATATATATATGTATATATATATATATATATATATATGTATATATATATATATATATATATATATATATATATATATATATATATATATATTCGGTTTTTTATAACGTCTTACGACGTTGTCCGACTCCCAAACGCCACTGTATTATGTCTTGAGTTAGGTTTTCGTCCAGATTTCGAGCGCTAATCGCTTTCCTAACTCCCAGGTTCCAGCTCTGTGGTGGTCTTCCTCGTTTCCTCTTCTCTGGGGGTTGCCACATCATCGTTTTTTTAGGCAATCTTTCGTCCCCCATTCGGCTCACATGCCCATACCATATGAGCTGTTTTCTCTCAATATCCTCAACTATAGTGCCCTCTATACCCATTTGTTTTATCACTTCATTCCGTATTCTGTCGGCTCTTGATATTCTCATCGATCTTCTGATGGCATCAATTTCCGTGGCTTCGACCTTTTTCTTATTATTTGTCTCCTTTTTATTTGTCTAACTAAATCATTTGTTTTATTTCTGATTTGTTTATAGTGGTTATACGCCTGTCGTGTTTGTTGTGTTCTGTATTGTAAAAAGGCTTTCTTCTTTTGTTCACATTTTGTCTTCACTGCCTCTCTAACCCATGGTGTTTTCTTTTTTGATATGTTGTTGTTCGATACTTTCCTCTCTCCAAGTGATTCTGTTGCTGCGTTAATTATGTTATTTTTCGTTTTTCCCAGCTTTCTTATATTTTATTTCCAGCGATCTTCTCTTATATTCTTTTTCTGTATAAGTATTCCGTGGATTTCGTATTTAGTCCTTCTACTTTGATTTTTGTTTGTGTTTTCGCCGCTCTCTTGGGTGGGAAGTATTTTAGGATAATTCTTATTTTACATAATACTAGGCTATGGTCGCTACCTACATCTGCGGAGTTTAATCGTACGTCGGTTATTTTCGATGGATGTATATCTCTGTTGGTTAACACGTAATCATAGATCTTTGTCCACGGGTGTTATTAAATGTATCTTAGCCTATGATAAAAATATACCCCTAGGTATTTTGTTTTTTTAGGAAATGGAATCTGTGTTCCTCCCAGCACCGGTGGTTTTAGGCTTTGTAATGCTGCCTGTTCTGTGAAGTTGATGATATGTGTTTATTGAGCATTGACTGCCAGTCTCTCTTGTTTACACCAATTATCAACTATATTTAAGGTTTGTATCCCAGATACAACCTAGGCGAATTTTGGGACCCCTGACGACGATTGCAATATCATCAGCGTATCCTAGACAGTCTGTTTTGGACAGATTTTTGAGAAGATCGTCTACCAAGGTTGCCGAAAGTAGAGATTTTACTCGTACTTTCGCATTGGTTTTATGAACATTTTCTGTAGTTCATGTCTCAGTAGCCATTGTTACCTCTCTCGCCATCTTTCCTTTTTTGAGCTCAAGAAGGTATTTTTGACATTTGGCACACAATCCGCCCTTCTTAGAACATCTTCCAGCTAAGTGTGTTAGGCCGATATAGATTTCGGAACAGAAGATGTCTCTCTGATTTGTTGGGTTTAAAAGAGTTATTCACTTCTGAGTTTTCTCCCGAAATATATGATGATTTTTGTTTTGCTGTCCATATTTTTTGCCACTAGTTGGGACGAAATATTGTCAGATATGGTAGTACTCTGAGATAGCGCGTAGGGTATAATTCCGCAGAGTTGTTATTATACTTATTTTTATCTACTGTTTATAGACAGTGTAATGTCATACGCATTACACTGTGTAACAGAGGATATCTTATTACCTGTATAACTAAGTACTAAAAACAGGTATATAGATACAAAAGGATTTGGGCTTATTATTTAATGGAATGTTCGCTTGCATAGAAAATTTTATTTTTTCTGCATTTTTAAAATTGTTGTTTTTTTATTTAATATAATTTTATTAGTTTAATGCCGAACTCGATGTTTTTTTTTAATTACAGAAATTTTGTAACATATTTTGTTTACGTGAGTATGTCTTTGTACGTTTTATGTAAGCATCCGATTAATAAAAACTACTTTTATTTTATCCAATCTTCTGCGACATCTTGTCTAAAGCTTTTTTATTATTTTAGTTCTGGTCTTATTTGTGTACTACATATGATATCTTGATAGAAGGTTATCTCAAAATAAATATGGTTAAGTGCTACAATAGATATTTTTGGGTCAAAATGGTAGTAGTGTGCACAAAAAGAAAGAATGGTTAATTTGTCTAACAATGTATATTCGGCAGCAGAAGCATATAATGCAAACGTCTATGTTTTAAGGGTGGAAGGATGTGCGCCTCATTTTTAGCTGACAAGCTTGCGAAGAATATTATTTCTGGTCCTCAATTTACCTTTTAGTTTTAAACAATGATCTGTGACTGACCCCGTGCGATACAAACTATTTTCAAGGAATTTATAGGAAGTCTACAGTTCAATAATTTCATGACATTATTGGATGCTCAGTTTTGTGAAAGCGTCTATGTTAGGGAAATTGAAGGAGCACACACGAGTTTTTCAGGGGTTTTGGCTGAAAATTGATTCATAGTTTATGTTTATTGTGCAATAATAGGTGTATCGTCTATATAATAGTATCTACCGGTATGGATCGTTCGTTTGTGTAAATGCTATACAGTGTAGGTGCCTTTATGCTACCCCAAGCGACACCGTTCCTCATTTGCTATTCTTACCATTGAGTGATACAAAAAATATTCTCTTGTGTAGGCATACGCAAACAATATAAGTGAGTTTATTATCTAAGGGGATATCATATAGTTTTTGGAGAAATATTCTGTAAGTCAGAATATTTAAGTCGCAAGCGGCATTTAAATTGAAAAATACCACCCCTGATACCCGATATTTTTCGTACTCGTATTTGATTTATTATTGTGATGTACATGATCTTCCCTATCTATAGCCACTTTTGTCTTTTAATTTGAGTTTTTCTTCTAATATCGGTGATATCATATTAACGATCTTGTGCAAAAGTATTTTGAATAGTTGACAAATTAAAGATATTGGCCGATAGTTTTTGTGGTCGTTGGAGTTTTTGCCAGGTTTAAGCAAGGGTAACAACTTTGGCTTGTCTCTAGACTTTGGGTATCTCCATAATTTAAATAAAATTGTTCATTATCTGGATAAGCCATTGTAGTGTTTTTGGTCCAGACTTCGTAATAAGCTTTGCGCTTAGATCGTCAATGTCGGTAGTTGTATTATTTTTCATTAAATATGTAGATGGTGGATTCAAGCTCAACATCGTTGAAAGGTTCTCTCAGCTGACTGGTTTTGTCCTTTCTTACTTTGAGTTATTCTTTGCTTCTTTTCCGACAGAAATAGCATGTCTATATCTATAATCTGGTTTTTAGCTATCAGCTATATACCAAATACCTTACGTTAGGCCCTATATATGTTTCCTGCACTAAAAATAAGTCAGATTCGTGTTTAGCATGTCTGATAAGTTTAAGTAAAGTAAAGTTTCTTGATCTCTAGATATACCCTTACGAGTTATAGACATATGTTATTAGAATAGTTGGTCCTAAAAAGGACCAATTTGACAAAATCATATTAAAGGGGTGACTGAAGAATTAGCAGATTAATTAATTAATCATTACCCGGGGTATGCCCGATTGCGGTGGTCTTATTAGTACTTCAATCTTCGTAAAGGCTCGTTCTTTGAACCCCATAAGTAATGCCTAATCTTTTACTTTTTATTAAAAATTTAAATTTTACATGCCGTGTATTACTTTTTGACGATATTTCGAATCAGATTTGTATAGTAATAATTTTAGGTATTAAAGAGCTTCTTTGTGGAAAATAAATAAGTTTGTGATATCGGTCGCAACTCATAATAAACTGTTAAAATAAGTGGTAAACAATTTCAACTACATACATCGGCGCCACTGTTCAGGTGATGGGTTTATCACAGATATCAAAGGTTACATTTTAGTTTTATTTACGTATTTTATTTATTTTTTTAAATCTATTCTATTTTCTTTCTAGAGATCCGTCTTTATTGAACGACCTGTGTTGTTTTTCAATTGGGCACTTGTTCAAAGTTATGACAAACACTCTGTCCTCTGCTATTCTACATTAATATGACTGATTTATTTTATCTTTCTTGCAGCTATTTTAATGTTTATCCTGTGTATCTTCTTCTTCTTCTTCTTTTTATATAGACATGACTCTGTCACTTGCTCGTTCAAAGTGGTTTGGACTCTCATCCTCGTATCAAGGTCTTTCTGCATACGCAGGTCGTACGATTGTGCTTTCCTTTTCTGCACTGTTTTGAGTTTAACTCGAAATACTCCCACCAGTGGAACGTAGTCTGTTTCCAAGTCTGCTCCAGGATAAGTCTTGACAGATGTAAAGCTGTTTCGGATTCTTTTATTTACTAAAATGTAGTCTATTTGTTTTCTAATAATTCTCTTATATCTGTCTTAAGGAGTAATAAGAAATACCTGCACATTACTACCTCTAGTTCAAAGAAAACGATACCGTCGAAAAGAATACAAAAATATTCTCGAATCTCAGAAAAGAAATGATGGTGGCCTCTATTTATGAATCTTATTGATAGCACAGTCGTAAATAGCTGAAAGATTTACAATATTGCAAAAGATAATAAAATGTCATAATTACAATTTCGATCACTTCAAGCAGTATCACTTATGAAATTTGAACGTTGTGCTAAAATAGTGAACACAGAAGTGTCTGCTCACTCGGGTTGTGGACGTCCGTCCAAAGATAGTTTGCCTGACGATGTAAGATTTGACAATATTGGTCATTTGATTAGAAGGCACGATACAAGTACACGAAAGAAATGTAGGTTATGCAAAAGTCATACTATATATTTATGCAAAAAATTTAGATGTTATTGTTAATTTTTTTGTTAAAAAATCATAAACATATCTTAGTTGAGGCATTTTTAACTAGTTTCAATAAAAAATTCGGAAAAAATTATTGTTTTTCATTACTTGACCGTTAATAGGTTAAAGGATTGGAAAAGGGCATCTCAATATATGGCCGAAAAATAAACAACCTACGTTTTGCAGACGACACAGCCCTTATCCACACATAATTTTAACTATAGGCAAATATAGCAACTCAATACCACAGTACTTATATTATAAAACGTGCCAGAAATTATGTTTCACTCAAGCACTTGATAAATATTTTACAAGTATGTGATCGCTTCGCAAACTCCGGGAATTTCGCGACGTGCTTCTTTGTTGAAATTTGAAATTCGTCAATTCGTCATTCATCAATCGTCTGTTCACGTTGTGAGTTTCGTTTGTGTATTGGTGTATTATAAATTTAAGCAAATATTTAGTTCGTATTTAGGAGATTCTTTGCAGGTAAGCAATAGTAAGTATGTATACAATTATTTAATTATACATTATACACATATGTCCAAAAGTTTGGAATATTGGAATATTTCATCTTTTTATGGATTTTTATATATAAAATCTTCTGAATAGTTAAACATCATTTTGTTTCAATTTTCAACAATACTAAATAAATCTCAAAACCAGATAAACGATATGCGAAAAAAAATATTATTTTCTTGAAGTGAAAAACTTAAACTTAAATTAGTATAGAAAAAAATAATTTTTAATAAAACTAATAAGTATTTCCTCCATTGGCCTGTATGCAAGCCTGTAATCGATTTGGCATGCTGCCGATTAACTGGTCGAGCTGGGCTTGAGGAATTCTCTCCCATTCTTCATGAGCAGCATCTTTAAGTTCTCGAAGTGTAATAGGGGGATTGTTTCGCTTCTTGATGCGTGTTTTGAGAATGTCCCAAGCATGTTCAATAATGTTCATGTCGTGGGAATTCGAGGGCCACTGTAATGTAGATATTCCTTCTTTTTCAAGAAAATTTTGTACTGCTGATGTTCGATGAGGAGGTGCGTTGTCATGCATAAACACAAATTCATCACCTACTGCCTCTCGGAATAGACGGACGACAGAATTTAAAACTTCCTTAATGTATCCAGCACCAGTGACTCTTCTCTTCAGAACCAGCAGTGACGTCCGTGTACCACTCATAATACCACCCCAAACCATAATACTGCCACCTTCAAATGGGACACGTGGTTTAGCTGTTTCTAGTGGGGGCTTGTCGTCCTTTGGCCCTCCAAACCAATGTTCTTCGCGGATCAGTTACCAAGTCAATTTTTGACTCATCAGAGAACAGCACGTTATTCCAGTTTAGGATCATGATGCACCATTTCTCTAGCCCATTCCAACCTTACTATTTTGTGTTGGTAGGTTAGTTTAGGAACACGTAGCGGTCTTCTACGATACAAATTTACCGCATTTAGTCTGCATGTTACTCTGAGATAGCGCGCTCTGGATATACCACCTGTAGATTCCAGACGATTTCTACGAGCTATAAATGTGTATTTGCCGCTCTTGTGCTGCTGTTGTACATCGATTTCTATCACTTCTGGGACGATCCTTGACGTCATTTTATCTTGGAATTTTTTTTAATTTTCGATACAGCACTCTGAGTATATCAGCAATATTCGCGATATAACTTTAAATAAAGTCCTGTTGTAACAAAGCAATTACTCTGGATCTGTCAAAATGAGATATCACGTCTTTAGGCATTTTTAAACGGCTCAATTCAAATTTAAACAAAGTTTGACATAATGTGTAAATACGCTAATCAGTTGAATGTGGCCAAAATCATACAAAAACAATTCAAATTTTTTATCATTTTCATTTAAAAACCCTCTAGAATAAATACTAACAACAGCTTTAAAACCACCATAGGCGTAGACATATTATTTGTACGTATTCCAAACTTTTGGACATGTGTGTATACTACATTATACACAGTATGGTATACATTACACTATACTACATTATATTTAAACGCAACTTCAATATTAGTTCATGTGGATTGTTAAAAAATCTTAAACATATCGTAGTTGAGGCATTTTTAACTAGTTTCAATAAAAATATTGGCCCTGGGGTAGTGCCGACAGAAGGGAAAACTGGTTACAAATGGGATGATTATAAAATATAACTATATAATATATATATTATAATATATATATATATATATTAATATATATATAAAAGAAGTACTATGTAGTATATATGCGTTGCATGCATCACATACTATTTATATATAATACATAATATATCTCGCGGTGACGGTCGCAAGTTCAATGCTTTTTAACCATCCAAAACGTGCATAGTCGCTAAAGAAGTTTTCACTTGTATATATATATATATATATATATATATATATATATATATATATATTGTGATGATGTATATTTGTGAATGATGTTTTAATGAGCAATGAGTGTTTTTTTTTATAATATATATATATATATATATATATATATATATATATATATATAGGGTTTTTATCGCGGTTCTCAAGAATTAGTTTGTAAGCACTTTTGAAATTATCTTTATTATATCTATTATGAAACACACATATATATTTAACATAGCCAATGTAAATTTAAATAAACTATCTTTAAATTGAAATTCTTATGAAACTAATTAATTATATAGACAATGTAAATTTTAAACAACTATCTATAAAATTGAAATTGTATGACACTAACTAAGTTATATTAACAAAATTTGTACCTTTCTGTCACTGAATGCCTAATGAAGCTGTTCTCCAAAATAAAGATTTTAATCACCACTCAATGTCTTCGTTCTCAGCTCGGTTATCCTTGTTTTTGTGAATATACTTTTTCCAATATCAGCTTCCACCATTTAAAATATTTTCTTCTTAATAGCATTATTTTTTCTTCTTAATAGCATTATATTTATTCTTCTTTTAATACACCATATCCAATCACCATATAACTATTATAATTTGATTTCTATTTATATTTTCTTCCTAATTCTGACTGATTAATCTTGAACTTACTGAACAACTGACTTCACTAACTGTACTAACTGTGTCTGTCTTCTTACTAACTAACTCTCTGACTTCATAGTAACTGTCTTATACTGACTTCATAGTAACTGTCCTACTGATTGTGTGTCTCTCTGACTAACTATATACTGACTGTTACTGACTGACTGGCTTATACTGACTTCATAGTAACTGTCCGCTTACTAATGTGTGTCTCCTCTGACTAACTATATACTGACTGCTTACTGACTGACTGGCCCTATACTGACCTTCATAATAACTGTCTGGCCATCTTACTGACTGACTTCATAGTAACTGTTCTCACCTCATATTAACTGTAACTGTCCATTTGAATCCAATCACCGAGTATTTATACTTTCATTGTTCCAGAACCATCTGGCAAGAAATCATATTCGATAGTTCTATTTTCTACATATATGACTGTTCTCGAAAAGTATATGTTCGATTATGACCATTTCACAGACACGAACTAAGTCTATGGAAAGCAAACTCCGATCCCATAACACATATTGCAGCTATACTAAGAAAGCAAGCATTGCATTGCATCAGCTTCCGTTGCATCACTCTGAGATAGCGCGTTGCAGCTATACTAAAGAAAGCAAGAATTGCATTGCATCAGCTTCCGTTGCATCCTGGGAGAACGTTCTGCTAGCAACAGTGAAACCTTCTCTAAAGCTAGAACAAAGAAAGAAGAAAAGAATAGATGTTGCTAAGGTGATCATAACTAAAACCTATTTAGAACACCTACAGATATCAAAAACTAAGACAAAACCTTCGAAGAATACATTCAAGAAACAAAGTTAAGTAGTGACGATGAAAATTCCGAAAAAATTGTCTATGCAGAGAGTAATGACGCATATGAAGCTCCAAATAACAATACAAAATACTTATCTTCACATCAAGTTCAAGAACCCACTGACGATAATATAATACCAGGAAAATACATCGTGATACGAATAAACAAGTCGGCAGTTACTATTTCGTTTGGACTAATATTGCAAATTATTGCAGCAAAAAGAGTCGTGATAATCAAATGCTTAAAACAATGCAGGGGAAATACCTTCAAATTTCGTGAGAAAAGAGCCTCTCTTGTTCGTTTATGATAAGATATTAGAAATACTGAGTATTTCTAAATAATAAATAGTAGCAAATCTATTTTGTCATTTTAATTTGTAATCCTATACAGTTTCCAAGCATTGACAACTGTCACATTTATCATATGGGTAACGAGTACCCACCACCATTTTTTCCATGTATGCCGATTCTGTAATTATTTAACACTTGGTCGAGTAAGTCCACACCCCCTATTAATAAATTGTAGGATTTGAATAACTGAGGTTGTGACACTGCTACTTTTTTTTTGTTTTGCACACCAACGCTTCACTTGTGCAAGGGGCTCTATGGTATCGTAATTGGTACCTATGGTTACAGCAGTGTTGTTCCATCTTACAAATAATATAGCACTATCTTCATCGTAGCAATCATCATAATATCCACGATCTTTTCTCTTCATCTCTTTGCCTTGTATAAGAGGACATTTTTTGATACAATTGTCACGAACTGTGCCCGTAGCTGTGATACTTTTTTGTTTCAATGTCTTTAAAAAGTTCATAACTCGCAAAATAGTAATCGAAAAATATTATGTGATCAGTTGGAACTGTAATAATACTCAGGAGGTCTAAAACAACTTGTGATCCTAGTGGCAGTTTAGACTTTTTTCGGTTTCATCTGTTCTTCGTTAGCTGAAGGCTTAGCTCCACACTACGTATCAAAAGCATAACAGTAGCCAGTAGAACTGCAGAACATCCAATTCTTGTAGCCAAAACGTACGGGCTTTGATTTGATGAATTGCTTCGCCGAATGGTGGCCAAAGTATTTGACCATTGCCTCATCGATGGATTAATTTTCACGAAAAATGCCCCATTGTTAAAATTTAGCATTCAGTAAATCTATAAGCGGTCGTCGTTTAGACATTTTATCAATTTTGTTGAGTTTAGTATTGTCTGCCAAATGTATATACTTTTTAATTTCTGTAACCCTATTTCTGCTCATTGCGTTGGAAATAAATGGAACATTTAGATCTTCATTCAAATTCTAATACATCCTTTCACGGAGTAATTTATGGTACTTGGTAAAAAGAAGAATTCCAACAAAAATTTTGATCTCATCTTTTGTAATCATAAAATGATGATTATTGGAGGCTGTTGCGTACAGATTGGTTTGCTCTACAATATGACTTACAACTTCATCATCAAATAGCTTTTTAAAAACTTGTAACGTAGTTAGTTCTGCAAGCTCAGCTTTTACCTTTTCCATTCGTTTATTAGCTTCCATTGGTACCATTCATGCTCGTATTCACTGTTTTACGACACCCTTTAGGATCTCCGGGCTTCTTCAGTAAGTTCTTTTTTAAAAGTTTGTTAGGTGTCAGTTCCCTCTTTGGTGATTTTATTCGTTTGGACAATGGAATGTCATCATCTGTTTCATCCGGGTCATCTCTATTATCAAAATCATCGTAGTTAAGATCATCCATCGTTCTATAGTCATCCTTATCTTCGGACTCATCAATAATAACTTCATGTTCTCCAGGAACATCATTAGGAATTTGGGTTATTATCAAATCATCTTCATCAAACTGCTCAACCGTTTGATAGTCAACATTTGGTGGAATTATTACCAGATCTATTTCAGCACTATTGGTAATCTCTACACTTTCAATATTATTTACAGCTGTTGCAAGCGTTTAATACCCCTTTCCATAAAATGCAGACATCGTTATTTCAGGAAGACTCATCGTAGAATTTCAGATCTAAAAAATATATATTATATTATATACCCTTTTACCCAATGTACCCAAGCAGGTACAAAGAAGTTTAGGTTGTTAAATCTCCGAGGTAAAACAAATATGTGATAAAATTATATTCACTCAATATTCTTACACATATAATAAAACAAATTTCAGACATGCAACAAAATAAATTCATGAATACAGAATGTTATTGATAAAAATGTTTATGTACCACAATTTAACCTCAAATCACAACTGCAATGGCTTTTTTTAAAGCGCTGTATCTTAAAACCACGCGAAAAAAAATACAGTAATCTGTTACATCGCCTGGGAGATGAAACTATGCAGGAGCGTCTTGTGTCCCAGATATTGAGATTTTCAACCATAGATGGCGTCAGCGGAAAATTATATTTGCCGTACCCGTGCAGGTAGACTTCTACGCTGACCGTTAATGGGTTAATCTGCGCTTTACTGACATATCTGATAATTAAAGCTCGGATTTATAGGCAACAAAAATTGAAGAAAAAGGCGCCTATATAGGCAAATATTTTTTATTAAATAAGGCAGGAATATTAACATTTAGGCAAAATATAGGCAATAAAGGAATATAACTTATTATTTATTGTACAAAGTGAATTAACGTAATATTAACTTAAGGCAGGTATATTTACACATCATAATCATAATATTAGTATAAATAAACTAGTAACTAAATAACTGTAAATTAATAATTAAACATTGTAACCACTTAAAATTTTATCATTAATAGAAACAACTAAATGTTTTTCAATATTTTGGGTCTTAAAAACTATGTCTTTGATCACAAAATAATTTGTACATTGAAAACGAACGTTCGACATCGATAGATGTAATTGGAGCATATTTCAGAGCGGATAATAAATCTGGCATAATTTGAAATTCCTCGGAAAATGTCCCATTCAAAACTTTAGCAACATTAGATAAAAACGAAAAAACCTTCATTCTTGTCGAAAACATATTTCATTTTTTTTTTAAATTAATTGACCGTTACTTCCAGGTGCCGATTAAATTTGCGTCTTTAAATTTATCTATTAATTTTACTCACTCACATAAATTTACTCTTTATTATTATATATATGACTCGACTCTGAGATAGCGCG
>NW_027313676.1:0-20217 GCF_040954645.1 Diabrotica undecimpunctata
CGCGCTATCTCAGAGTGAAGAGGAGGGTTGTAGGGTTAGGTTAGCAGCCTGTCATATATAAAAATAAAAAAAAGCTCAAAGAACCGGTGACGAGCCTTGGACTAGGACAGAAAATATGGTAACGACAAAGGCGAGAACAAAGACGACGAACTGGAAAACGAAAAATATAATGAGAGTGGCGACGTGGAACATAAAAAGCCTAAATAACCGAGATCAGGAAATAGAAAAAAAAATGAGTGATGAAATCATAAAGAAAGTTACATAAAGAAGAGGATATAGAATGGGAGAAAAGGAAATAAGGATAATATGCTACGCCGACGACGCCATAATAACAGCCGAAAATGAAGATGACCTACAAAGATTAATTAAAGAATTCCAAGATATGGCGCTCATATACAACATGGAGATCTCAACAGAGAAAACTAAAACGATAGTGATATCAGCATAACCGAGACGATGTAAACTAGTCGTAAATAATAAAATAATAGAACAAGTGATGAAAACTGAATACTTGGGAATAAAACTGTCAAGCTATGGAAAAGTGGAAGAAGAAGTACAAAAACAAGTGAACATGGCAAACAGAGCAGCAGGATGTCTCAACAACACAATCTGGAGAAACAAATACCTAACAACGGAAACGAAAACCAGGATATATAAATCAACAATAAGACCGATAATGACGTACACAGCGGAAACAAGAGCAGATACGGCGAAAACACAAAGACTACTGGAAACAGCAGAAATGAAAGTCTTACGAAAAATAACAAACCAAACTCTAAGAGACATAGTAAGAAGTGAGAAAATACGAGCGAGATGTGGTATGGAGGAAATAAACGCGTATACCAAAAGAAGAAAAGTGGAATGGAATCAACACATCGAAAGAATGACAGAAAATAGAATAGTACGAATAGCAAGAGACAAATCGCCAAACGGAAGAAGTTCATTGGGACGACCGAGGAAAAGATGGTCAGACAACGTCAATTGAGGCTAAAAACTAAGTAAAACAGGCATTAAGCCTATTTATAAAGTAGGAAGAAGAAGAAGAAGAAAAAGCAACAAACTAATTCCTTACATAATGGATTAAGTGTATGAATAACCAAAGTATTTATATCTAAATACATATTTGAGTAGTTGGATTCGTAAAGATTTGAATTTAGAGTTACAAATATTAGATCTGATTAAATATTTATATTCTAAACTAATGGATAGACTGGAACACTGGAAAGGTTGAAAGCGTTTAAAAGTTTAATAAATCGATAAATGTTACAATAACTTGGATTTTTAATACCACTAACTTTCACGTTCTGCGACGACTGAGCAGAGAATATGAACTCAATTAAATCCTAAAAATCGGAAAACGACATATCTTTATTTATTTAGTAATAATATATACTAACTTTGACAGATTATAATAAAGACAAAGAGTACAGAAGAGGAAATTAAAAACAAAACTAGATAATTAAAGAACACGAAGGCTCCTGATACGGATAGCATACCGGTTGAATTCCTAAGATATAAAACTTAGCAAATGCATGAACTATTTACAGAATTTATAAAACAATCATCAACGCGGAAGAAACGCGACCTGACACTGAGAGGACAAAAAACATGCTAGAAAAAGTAGAGATGAAAACATTAAGAAAAATTGATGGTAAACCACTATGGGACAGATCTGGAAGTACAGATACAAGACGTAGATGCAAGGTGAAATTAGATGAAGAGGTGCAGGCATGGAAGACTGCTCAAAAAAATTAGAGATAGTAGGCAGTACACCTCCAGTACGAAATGTTACAACGATGAATCGATATTGGCAAATCAAATGATATAAAAGAAGATAATAGATAGTAAGATCGAAAATTAAGTGAACCAAGACCTAGATACTGTGCTCCTAGCTAAAGATATCAAAAATTCTACTGATTTAAGTTAAAATGATCGAGTTGAGGAAGATTAAAAAACCAGAAGAATGTGCCAAAAATATTACTGATCTTTGATAGGTCAAAGCACATAAAGAATAATGATTAATTTTGATAACTTATCTAAATAACATCAACTTTAAATTAAGCGTCCATATATCCAGGAGAAAAAATACAAAAAACGCGATATTATTCCAGTCTAGTAATATTAGACATAATATTTTATCAAGTTTGTATACACCACTTTGTAATTGCTTTTTTTGCTCTTGTTGTTCTTAATATATTTGCTTAAGTTGTAGTTTGTTCAGAAAGCTGGCGTTATTCCTTTCTTTTTTATGTGTGTTGACTATTTTTGATGATATCTTGCCTTGTAATTGAGCAGAAAGTGCTGGGTTTTTTCTCTGTTGGTAGAAAGACTAATTTAAGAGTTTCTTATGCAGTTTTTGGTTTAAAATTGTATAAATTGTCTATTCGTCGTATCCATTGTTTACTGCTATTTATCTAGTGATATTCAATTATATCGCAAAGTTGTGTTTTGACATAGGAATTCTTAGTAATATTTATGTAACATGCTATGATAGGCTGCCAATTTCTGTTGTATATAATGTGTATAGCCGTGTCAATATGGGTAGGTTTATGGGATATAGAAAACTCATGTTTTCTATATCCTGAAAGTTGTCTGTTAGTTCCTGTAAAGCATACCAGTATATCGACCACGTACATGATCCATAAAAACATCTGATAGTAATGGGCTTAGAGGAATACCCATGAAAAGTCCTGCACTATTATTTGTATATATTTGATTATTAAATTCAAAGTAGTCTTGATGGGCGGGGGATATCCTCAACCTCGACACGGCACGTCCCATATGGCTGATAGGGAAAGTTCCTGCAGATATGCAGGACAGGTACGAATAAGGCATTGCCAAATAAGTACCCGCGGATCAACTGAGGATATGACATTAGGCAGCAGTAATGTCATTACTGGATTAAGGCTGTGGGAAGTAAAAATCCTGTAGGCTTAATTCCAGATACTCACAGGCGACACTCACATTATGAGTTAAGCGGCTGTGATACTGCGATCTTAGGGCACTCTTTTGTCCTGGAGTTTGAGAAATCGGCTTCGAAGGCGGAGGAACTAAGACTTTTAGTGAACGGCATGGAGATGCCGAAGGCAAGGAGAAACCACTGCATTAAAGACTTCTTGTAAGTACAATTATCATGGTGATAAAAAACTTTGAGATTCCGACTACTGATCATGAAAATCGGAATTTAAGATCCGGCAGGGAAGGTAAATCTAGCTCAAACCGTGAGGCCTTCCAGGTCGTTATCAAGAGAAATCCTCACGAACCAAACTACATTCTAGATGATGGATCTCTAAGAGTATTGCGAACAGCCATAAAGATAGGTACATGGAACGTTAGAACAATGTACGAGCGGGAAAAATTTATAATGCCATTCAAGAAATGGAAAGACTCTCGATTAATATTATGGGAATAAGCGAAATGCGCTGGACAGATACGGGATACCGAGTTATTAAAGATCACAAAATATTCTACTCAGGAAATCTTAAGAACGAACATATAAATGGAGTGGGCCTAATTATGAATAATAAAATCGCCAATTGTGTCAGTCACTTTGTACCTGTATCAGAAAGGATGCTCTTAGTTCAGCTAAACACAACTCCCATAAAAACAAACATTATTCAAGTATAGGCTACTACAGCGGACGCCCCAGAAGAAATCATAGAAGAATTTTACAATGACCTTACTAATATTGTCAAAAGGATTCGGAAAAACGAAATAATACTAATAATGGGAGACTTTAATGCCAAAGTTGGTAAAGGACAAATTGAAAATTTAGTGGGATCCTTTGGTCTAGGGGAATATAATGAACGCGGAGACCATTTGATTGAATTTGCAACTGAAGAACAGCTCGTAGTGACAAACACCTTTTATGATCTTCGTCCAAGACGACTATATACGTGGAAATCTCCCCAGGATACTTCAGATCACACAGTACGAAATCAAATAGACTATATTCTTATTAACAAACGATTTAGAAACTCTATAACATCTGTTAAAGCGTATCCGGAATCCGACATAAATTCGGACCACAATCCACTTATCGCCAAAATGAAACTTAGTTTAAAGAAAGTTCAAAGACCAAAAATTATGCAGTACGATATTAACCAACTGAAAAATAAAACAGTAAAGGAAAAGGTACAAAAACGCGCTATCTCAGAGTCGTGGGCTCGTACAGAAAAACCAAGGGCTCGTACAGAAACAGATAACACAGATGTAGAACTAGAAAATTTGCACAAAGTAAGTCAAGAAATAACAGAGAATACTTAAAACCTGAAAGAACAAATAAAAAGGAATGGATGACGTAGGAGATTCTATGTATGATGGAAGACAGAAGAAATGCTAAAAGTAATAAGAATTACTACAACAATATAAATAACGAAATAAAAAGGGCTATTAAAATAGCAAAAGAAAATTGGTTTAGCTCGAAGTGTACAGAGATAGAGTCATTACAACAAAAACATGATTCATTTAACCTCCATAAAAAGATTAAAGGAGCGGCAAGCTTATATAAACGCAAGAACGATTCCTGACAGATAATCAGGGAAACATAGTACTGGAAATAGAGCATAAAAGGGATATTTGTATTAAATAAGTGGAAAAAACTTTTGAAGATATACGAAGTAACACTGGTATTACAACAAACACCAATTGCGAATCTGGACCACCATTTACAGTCGAAGAAGTAAAATATGCCATCAAACGCACCAAAGATGGTAAAGCAGTAGGCCCTGATAATTTTCACTCAGAATTCTTAAAACTTATGGACTATGATGGCATAAAATGGTTGACAAATATATTTAACAATATATATGATACAGGCATAATTCCCCAAAAATGGTTAGTGTCAACTTTTATAAATCTTCCAAAAAAACCCAATGCGAAGAAAGTGCGAAGACTATAGAATTATAAGCCTTATGAGCCATTTACTTAAAACATTTCTAAAGGTCATTCACAAAAGAATATATACAAAATGTGAGGAACAACTAACAAGAACACAATTCGGATTTCGTGATGCTCTGGGAACACGGGAGGCTCTTTCTGCTGTACAGGTGCTATTTCAGAGATGCAGGGAGGTGAATTGTGACATATACGTATGCTTTATAGATTACCAGAAGGCATTTGACAGAGTAAAACATGACAAATTAATGACTCTAATGCAAGAAATTGGAATTGACAACACAGATCTTAGAATTATCAGAAACATTTACTGCAATCAAACGGCCAAAATCAAAATAGAAGGCCAGTTAACTGATAAAATTGCAATAGAACGTGGAGTACGACAGGGCTGTATTTTGTCTCCATTGTTGTTCAATATTTATTCTGAATGGGTATTTAAGGAAGCTTTAGACGGTTGTGCGAAAGGAATAGTAATAAACGGTGAATGGTTGAATAACATTAGATATGCAGATGACACTATAGTTTTTGCCGATAATCTGAATGACTTACAGATATTAACAAATCGCATAACAGAAGTCAGCAATAGATACGGACTAGCTCTTAACATAAAGAAAACCAAATTTATGACAATTAGTAAAAAACCAATACTAAACGCTCAACTTACAATCAACCAACAGAATATCGAAAGAGTCGAGCAATATACATATCTAGGCACCAATTTAAATAGCCAATGGGACTACTCAACAGAAATTAAACAGCGAATAATAAAAGCAAAAGCAGCATTCGTTAGAATGAGAACCATTTTCAACAGTCGAGACATATCATTAAAAACAAAATGCCGTCTATTGAACTGCTACATATTCACAGTTCTGCTCTACGGAATGGAAGCGTGGACACTGACTGTTGCATCTATGAATCGGCTCGAAGCTTTTGAAATGTGGTGTTATAGGCGCATCTTACGTATATCCTGGGTTGACAGAGTTACTAATGTGGAGGTCCTGCGTAGAATGGGGAAAGAATGTGAAATTCTCATGACCGTCAAAACTAAAAAGTTGAAATATCTAGGACATGTAATGAGAAATCAAGAACATTACAGCCTTCTCCAACTGATTCTCCAAGGAAAGGTAAATGGTAAGAGGGGACAGGGAAGAAGACACATTTCCAGGCTTCAAAATTTACGAAAATGGCTCCATACACGACTACCACTGAACTGTTCCGCGCTGCAATAAACAAAGTAAAGGTAGCCGTGATAATCGCCAACATCCGGAACGGATAGGCACTTAAAGAAGAAGAAGTCTTGATTTATTCAAATTTCAAAAGGATCTAAAATTTCAGAATGTAATGATGTTAGCTATAATTATTAGAATCTATGGAAATTAACAAAAATTCTAAATGACAAACTTGAGACAAACAGTTCTTCCCTCTCCAACTTATTCAGTCAAAACATTCGCTGCCACCTGTCGCCAAAAGGCTTTCTGTCGTTTCTTTTGCCAGTCAGCTCTACGCACAATGACTTCTTGTTTTGCTGGCACCTAGGTGAAGATTCAATTCCTACATTATGTTAAATATTACAAACTCATAGTTTAAGGCCGGCTCCAAACATGGGATCCAACGTTGGCTCTACGCACAATGACTTCTTGTTTTGCTGGCACCTAGGTGAAGATTCAATTCCTACATTATGTTAAATATTACAAACTCATAGTTTAAGGCCGGCTCCACACATGGGATCCAACGTTGGCGCTAACGTTGGGTCAACTGTGTTCCTACGTTCGGTGAGGCATACCACATTGGGTTAAGTATTGGGGCGATATCAGTCTGCTCCCTGTAGAGCCAATGTCAATATGTCCAATATTTAAATTGCAGCGGCTGCGACTGTCGTGATAATGAGTGCATATAATTATATTTTGCTAAAAAAAGGCGAATTTTACGTCATTTTGTCAACAGCGTTACTTAAAGCTACTAGATCTTTAGAGATGCCGTATTTAGCAACTGCAGACTGAATATATGAGTGTAAACCTTACGTCGAGGCTCTCAATCCCATTTATTTTTTTATTAGCTCAATTCCCAAATTTCTTAGCCTTCTATTTTGGCTATATTCTACATCAAACGTGACTTTAATCCACAGCCGATATATGAAAGTACATATTTTAAAAGTTACATGGCCACACGACGGTGGTCCATTAGGACAAAATAATCTATATTTTAAAATTAAAAGCATATACTTTTGTAAAATATTTAGATGCGTACACTTTTTTTGGGTGCCTGAAAGGTACTGAAAAAACCAGATATGTATATTATTTATTTATGTAAGAAATAGCCTTTTGAGCATAAATCCCGTTCTGATACACCACCGACGTGTATCGGAGTGTTATCCTAAACAACTCAACGGAGGTGGCTCAGGTGGTCGAAGATCGATGTTTACAAGATGTAAATTTATTTTTTAATGCCGTCATGGAATGGAAATTTTCTTCGATAAAGTAATTTTTATTTTCTAAAAAGAATGCTGTGAAAAATGGCAGAACAAGCGTTTTAAAAGAAAAAAGAAGACGAGGACTCTTTTTATAAACTGTGGATTGTCATTGGTTTATTTTCTTTTGCTTTACTAGATTGTGCAAAATTAGGTACCGAATTTTATGCAGGATGCGAAAATTACGCGCCAACTAAATTATGCGCAAATAGCATAATTATACGCCGATTGGAACACTGCTGTAGCGCCAATGTGTGGTCGGCATCAACGGCAGCACCAAGATTGGCGCCAATTCCTTAGATGTGTATGCAAAAACTGTGTGGAACCGGCGTAAAAGTTTATTGCTAAGTATTATATGTATTTCCCCTACGAACAAATATGGGATTCCCTGGCCTTTACTAATTGTGTGATTTACGTTCAGGCATCGGTGTGGGCGTGGGGTTATAAGTGGTCAATTGGTATTGAGATGTAATAGTGTATGTTAGTACTGTGCAAAAATTATGAGTGAAAAGAACACGCCATAGGCAGGCCCATCTGTGGCAAAAGAGTAAAATATGATAATTAACGTAAATTAACACAGACGGAGATTTTGGAGTATAGAAAACAGTGAAGATGATTTTGAATTATCAGACAATGACAGTGATTATATTAATCAAGAGGATAACAGTTAGCAGAGAGCGATGAAGATGATATCTCATTATCTCGATTTTTTGTCTGTTATTTGTTTATTTCTATTATAGATTTTTCGTAGGATTCAGGTAACGATACTTTATGTGCCTAAGATGCACGTAAAAATGACCCAATAACGATCAAGAATATTGCCTTTACAAAAAATCAAGAGTTACTGGAGTCTTTCTTAGTTATAAACCCTTAGACTATTTTAGACTGTTACTGACTGATGAATTTTTACAAGTTTGTAACCAATCTAACGAATATGTAATATCTATTTTTTGCGGAAGGGATGGCAACAGGAATCTAGAATAAATAAATGGAAACATTTAACGCCCAGATAGTTACAAACATTTATATCACCTATGTTACATAGGGTTATATTTAATACCAAAACTAGCGAGATTATTGGAAAAAGAAAGATCAGCTGTTTAAAGCTTTTTCTACCCACATGAGTCAAAATAGATTCTTGTTGACTGTTTGATGCCTGAATTTTACCAGAAATCCAGCGGACAATGAACCAACGCCTAGTGATACAATCTTCAAAGTTAGACCTATAATTAATTTTTTTTAACTAAAAAATACAGTGACATTTACTCTTTTAGATGACAATTGAGTCTAGACGATCCAATTGTGTTACACCGTGCCCATTTAAATTTTAGACAATAGATAAAAAAGAAGAAACACAAATATGGTATTAGGCTCTTTATGCTTATAGAAGCAAACGGAGTTATTTTAAAGTTTATGGTTTACACTGGACTGATCAATGATTTTGGAGGACACACTGAAAAAGTAGTGTTAAATTTATTACAGGAAAAACTAAATGTTGGACATGCTGTCTACATGAACAAGTTCTACAAATATTTTGAATTAGCCAATGATCTTCTGGATGCTAATACCCATTGTACTGTTACTCTAAGACTGAATAGAAAAAAATAATCCAAAAGATGTTACACAAAAAGCCAAAGGCGAAACTATTGCAAAATACAGAGATGATGTGCTAATTGGAAAGTGGAAGGATAAAAGGGACGTTCTTCACATATCGACAGTAACTAAAAAGAATATGCA
This sequence comes from Diabrotica undecimpunctata, assembly GCF_040954645.1. Lineage (NCBI taxonomy): Eukaryota > Metazoa > Arthropoda > Insecta > Coleoptera > Chrysomelidae > Diabrotica > Diabrotica undecimpunctata. The sequence goes on from NW_027313676.1 coordinate 9,101, forward strand.
AGAGGCTGTTTCAAAAAAAAGAATCCATAAAATGAAACCAGAGCCGATAGTCAAATATAATCAGTATATGTCTGGAGTGGATTATCAAGATCAACTCATTGCTACGCGCTATCTCAGAGTGAAAATTTATATACATATTCTTCATATGACATTAAAAAATGCATACATATTGTACAATAAATATTCTGGAAAACGAATCAGCTTGAATGACTTTCGTATGTCAGTCATTAGAGATACGCTTACTTCAGAAATAACTGAAGAGCCGTTCACTGTAAAGCAACATATTGTGACAAAACGTCAAGAAAAGAGTGAAAAATGAAGAGTTATGCAAAAGTGGTGTACAGAATGTGCTGAGAAGGGATTACATGAAAAACAGTGTATTAATGTAAAGTCTATCCTAACGCTTCCGGTTTTTGTTTGGACGGTTCCATAATAGCTCATAAGTACCAACTTGAATTTATGTTATAATAATACTTGTTTTTTGTTTAGATATAAAGATTTTTTTTTTAATTTTTAGTTTTATACATTTTGTTGTGAAGATCATTGCAAGTTCAGCTTCCTAAGAATTTAACTCCTTTTGGCGTCAGGTGGCATATAAAAATTATCACAGTAGTCAGGTGCTACTCAACTTTTTTCTCCTACCGCAAGCCTAAATTTTATTTTTGAACTAACCTTGAAGATAATTGAGACAAAAGTAATATACAGTCTTTAAATTTCGTATTGGCTTCCTACTAATGTTACGGAATATACATATATGTGGCACCAATAGTGAGTAACTAATAAATACGTGGCAGCAAATGTGTTAAAGACCATAAAGTGTTAGACGCATAACAAAAATAGCTCACTTGAGAAAGGTACTCTGCTGAAACAGCTGTAGTGATAATAAATTTTTATAAAATTTGTGAAAGTGTTAAAAACAAAAGTTTTCGGTGTTTTATTGCATCAATATACCAAATATTTATAGATTTTTAGCATATAATGTAAAGCACTTGTACTGTATATTCTAGAATTTTAATGTTCTTTATTACAAAATGGAGCAGTTGGTGTTTAAAGTTAGGTCTCAGACGCCAACGCGGCAGATCTCTACAGCGATGAGCAGACATTCTGAAAAAGCTTCTTTAACAAGCAGTATACTGAGGCAGTACATGTAAAAGATGACCGCAACCAGTGGAGAAATATTATTAGTCAGACTATCCGAGCTGCTAAAGCTCAATGATGAACCACAAGACAACTGCCAAGATGTTAATGACTATGATTATGATGATCTGAAGCATCATAAAAGAAAAGCTGTGGAATGCCATGACAGAATTGAGCACACCGATTTTGTGAGATAATTAATCTCACAAAAGTTTGTGTATAGGAATCTACAAGTGTAGTAAAACTTAAAGGAAAACTCTTAACCTTCTTTACAATCATCTTCTTATTCTTCCTGTACCTCGCTTGATTATTACGCGTTGGCTATCAAATTGACTATACTAATTTTGTTGACGGCAGCTCAGAAAACTGATGCAGAGGATATGTTAAACCATTTCCTCAGATTTCTCATTTCTCATGACGTTCTTCTTCGTCCTTGAAAATATTATTAATGCTTCTTTTATACTTCATGTTCACTTTGTAAAGTAAACATTTTACCGACATCTACAGTATGAGCATTCTAATGGTAAATATTGGGTTAATAAGTAGGTAATTGTGATTAGTGTCTTGTGAATAAGAAATAATCAAGGTGTTTCGAACGTTAAAGTTCAGAAGTTCGTCAAATCTATATATATATATATATATATATATATATATATATATATATATATATATATATATATATATATATATATATATATATATATATATTGTACTGTTATTATTAAATCTAATTTATTGTTTTTATTTATTATCAAAGGTTCTATTTATAACACTTACAAATTTATTAAAGTCTTTATTAAAATATTTACTAATTTATTTCACAATATTTATTTATATTTAGTTTCGCGTACAATTATATCTCGATCTAAAAACTCGAATTCATGTTCAAAAACTAACTAACTGTTTACAACAAAATTCCTCTTTAAATATAAAATGCCGTTATTCGAAAATTGCGGCGATCCCCCATCGAAGAGCCGAGAAAATCACTTATTCTGGTTTTATTCGGCCTGCTTCTGGAAATTTCGAATCGTGGGTTACTCATCAGAATTCAGGTTGGCAAACAGGTCTTTCAACTGAGCGGCGAAATCGCTAGAATAGAAAAGAATTAGAAACAATATATTTACAGTTTTATGCGCCATAATATTTATCGTGACAATATATATATATATATATATATATATATATATATATATATATATATATATATATATATATATATATATATATATATATATATATATATATGTCTTCATATCAATGCGAGATCCGTTTGTATCATAAGCTATACAAGATGAGATCCATTTTGCAAGGCGAGATCCGATTTTGGATCTCACCTTGTATTCACGTGTATATAGTGATATCTCGATGTAACAATGATGGGGGTACAAGGAAATCGATTTTTGTCTGGACCTCATTTTGCACCCCTTTTGGCGAATTTTATATTGCAGTAGTTCCACGAAATTCGCTGTAGAGGTCAGGGCGAGTGATCCGTTGTGTATATGGTAAATATACATTTTGTAGACAACCCGAGATCCGGTAAACTTGGCAACATCGCAAATGAATTTTACAGTCAGCTCTCTCCCTCCCCTCGGCTTATTTCTGGTTTGAATAATAATATTTACATTATTAAAGAGCTCTGTCCCGAAAGGCGATTGTCAAATATCTCGAGAACTAGACGTCGTATCGGAATATTGTTTATTTGTAGTATTATTTTTTTACAATTTTTCTTATATATCTTCTTCATTGTTCGTTTTACAAAAAATGTTAAAAATTTATTTCAATCGCTTTTAAAAGACCTATAAAATAAGCCCAACCGCTTTCAATTTGATTGAGAGTTATTAACATAAATCTATTTTGCATATCATTTATAATTAAGGGACCAACTATGCTGTTCACGTACTATATTGAGATTTGAAGGAAATATTTTTCAATATATGTAGTTCATTTCTGCTAAACTTGGACACTGTACGTCAAATAGTTTACGAGCTACAGCTTTATAAACAAATTAACTTCATATTATTTATTCGTTTATTGAGCCCGGACGAAGGTCAAAGTAGGGAGGGTTTTTTTTAAGGGGAGGGGATTTTAACTCAATGAATCAAAATTTAGTTGTATATGAAAAAAAAATGTTTTTGAATCAGAGATTTTTTTAATTGTCTTATTATATAAACAATTTAATAATTATTATACTAATAATTAGTAAAATAAAAAGGGCTAAAGAAGTAACCAGTACCAGTAAGGGCAGTAACCAGAGTCATCTTTTTAACTACTATAATATTTCAAAATACACCAATTAGATTCATAATATTTATGTATTAAGACTAGTAAACAGTAAAATATGTACCTAGTTAAATTGAGTTTTGAATTTTCACTGTAAATGAATAGTTTATTCGTATATATGTATATAGGATAATATTAATAAACAGCAGCTGTATTACTTTTAAAAAGATTTATTTTCAAGACATGGATGAACGTTAAATCGCTCTATAAGAATTATAAACGAAAACTTTAATTTGAACCCAGGTCTTGTCTCTGAATAAATCAGGTCTCTCATTTTTAAGTTTTAAGCACTCTTGTTTTTTTTTTGGAGTCACTTTACTTTTAAGATGGCTCTTAAAAAATGCAGACATAACAGACTTCTGTTTTGCAGTCCATGTCCCCCGGTAATGCATTTTCTCTTTTTTCTTGTTGCCGCAAACATTTTTTATTATTTCAGGGTTCAAACCTAAAATAATTAAGAGATTAAAATACATATTATCTTTATTTTCAATTCAGTAAATGGATTGTTTTAGTTTAAGTTCTTAAAAATGTTAAAATTTATTAATTCAATTCACATGTTTTAGTAATTTAAGTGATTTTCGGTTTATGTAACTTTAAATGTAAGCTAATCAACTCATATCGCCGCTTGATAAGTAATACAAATAGGTAACTCGAATTTTAGCTGTCTCATATAGTTAGCTGCAACAAAATAACTTCTAGTATATAGGAGTATATTTTATAAACGCCTTAGACGTTATTTTGTTATAGTAACAAAAAAGTGTGAAATGTCGACCACTCAAAATTGCAAAAATTCGAGTTATCTAATTGTAATAGGTATTAAGGGGACAATATGTTATGTACGATTCTTTTTGTTAACATTAAAATTAAATACCATAGCAAAATTAGAACATAATCTTATAGTAACATATATGTAATATGTAATACAAATAATAAAATATTACCTACCCTCTTTAGTATCTCTATTTGCGTTGACATAGTTTTCTTCATTGCAGTTTGGATCCACTAAGATATCTTTCGACCAATCTGATTCGAGTTCGTGGTCTTCTCTATTCAACACATCGGAATCCATTTCTTTACTACAATTTCGTTCTGATCCATATATATTAGATATATCATCAGGTTCTTCTGGTTCACATTTCTAGTTGCGAATCAATTTCATTTAATGTTTTGCCTTTGTTTTTAGCACCAACGCTCTTTTCCATCATCAAAAGCAATTTTGCTATTTTTGCCGTCTGGAAAATATCCTGAGGTAATCTTAAAAGAAATATACAATATAAGTACCCTAGCTTTTTTATTTTAAGTACAACACCCAGCGGTAAAATTCCTCGTGCGTTTTTTTTTGTGTGGCCCATGAATCTGGCCACTTGCTCCATTTCAGTTTCATCTAAGTTTAAGATCTGCAACACTGTGGCAATTTGTTTTCGTAATCTTGACGATGTCACAATTCTCAGCAAATTTTCTTAAAGCTTTTGAGCCATCTGCCCATTTTGAGGAACTTCCCGAAAGACCAAACAGAAATGGATTATCTTTTGGCACGATGTCTGTAGAGTTTCTAACAGAAAGCAAACTATCCACATATCTTTGAATATTTTTTGAAAAAAGTACTGGTACTGCTTTGCTGATTTTACCAATAGTAATAATTTTTTAAAATGTTTTGAAAGGGCAATTTCGCTTTCACTAAGTATATTTAGACACTCTTTCTGATTACTGTTAGTGCAGTTGTTAACATAGGATTTAATTTTGATGTACTGCACATCACCTACTCTTTTCCTATCCAATAAAATTAAAAGAGCAAGAGCAGCTTCTGTTAATTTTTTAAATGATTTTTCATCATTTCAATTTATATTTAAATTTGTCAAAGAGGTTTCAGCCACTTGCTGCACATAATCCTTAAACATTATAATATCTTGAGTTACTGGTAATGTTTGTGGTTTAAGAAACTGCTCTTCGTTGAGATCTTTGAGAGCAAGCGATCCCATAGAAAATTTCCAGTTTTTGTCCACCAGTTCATTAAATCTTTTAACATCTTTTAAACTTTCTTCATAATTTTGAACTGGTAAAATAGGGTCCTTTTTAAAGAGTAGGGATTTGGCAACTGCAGCTACCGCCATCAATGTGGTTCTCATATGCAGTGCTAAAGAAGGCGCTTGAAAGGAATGTGTAACTTCATCATAACCCGAAATTATTCGCTGCAACAGCTTTATCGAAATGTTCAGCTTTAAGTGCTTCTATCATAGTATTAATGCCATACAAATCTTGTAGAGGAATTAACAATCTGCCTAATTCACGAATTTTATTTGAAACAGCACTTCTTATATGGGGCCTTTTATGCTTTCTTAAGTAATCTTCCGCATACTATTACATCTCCCTTTCCATTTAATGAAATTCGATCAGCCTGCATCGAATTAAAAATTTCAGATTTCAATCTTAATTTATCCAAAAATCTCTTTCGAGATTCTTTGAATGAAAGCATGGTTCGGCCTTCACTTGCATATTTAATTCCTGCTTTGTTTTCCTTATTATAATAACATTTTTTTGCATGTCGCTTCAGGGATTTTTATTTATATAAACTTTTGCAGTATATACAGTATTAGAATTTGAAAAAGACGAAGGTCTCTGGACAGGTCTAATGGTATCGGCTGCATGCAAATATGAAAAATTCCCTTGCTTTCTTAGGAGATCTAACATATGCTTTCTAGCAATATCTCTTTTGGGTAACATGGTTATTTTTAAAACACTCTCCTCTTTAGAATGTGTTCTAAAAATATGCCTCGAAAAATTTGTTACGTCCAAACTGCAGTATAGGCAGCGGTCTCTCTTGTTCCACACCCTTCCTTTCCGCAGACTACATTCTACACTTTTGCCCTTCGAAGTGCTGACCTATTAAAAAAAAAGAAAATAAATCAGTCTACTAAAGTCAAGCGAATTATTTAAAACAAATCACAGTGAGAAATTCTTACTGACCAATATCTAAAAAATTACAACATTTAAAAAGCCACAGCATAGTTAATTTAAGACAGAACAAATTTATTGACAAATTAGTAAATAATAAATTTTTGTCAGTCGATTTACTCTACTATATGGAACGTATTTACTCTTGTGCAAAACTAATATTTTCATGTAAAAACACGATTAGAATGTTACAATGATAGCTTTTCTTATACAGATAAACTGTTCAAGTTTAAATAATTTCCCCTTTTTAATTTTGTACATAAATAATAAACAAAAATAGCTTTGAGAATAGAATTCAACAAATTCAATAAAACAGAACATTTTAGTTATTCGGTTTATAAAGTTTATGTTGAATTATTTGATTATATACAGAAAAATTATAATCATTACTTACCTTCTGTTAACTTTGAATTTTGTTTCACTAATTCAACTAACCGCTGTCCTCGAGACATTTTTAAAATATAAAACACCGTAACCGCAGATTACTTTACTCCTTGGGTAGGAAATATGCAATACAAGACGAGCTCTGGTCGCTCCACTAATACCCTTTAGAGCTGGCAACAGTGTGGGATCTCGCGTTGATCGGAAAATATCTAAAATTTTGTATATAAGTCTTCCCCTTCCCTTTTCAGCTACGGATCTCGTTTCGCTTTTAATTTATCAGAAAAATTTAAGTTCAAAAATCTTTTCCCCTCTAAGTGTGCCATGATTAATATGTTAATTATAAAGATAGTTATAAACAATATACTCAAATAATTAATTTCCTATTGGTGGATCTCGGGTTGTCCTCGATTTAATCGGATCTCGCCTTGTTATGAAGACGTATATATATATATATATATATATATATATATATATATATATATATATATATATATATATATATATATATATATATATATATCAGGAAAGGCAACAATATATCAATGTGTTTATATATTTTTTAAACTGACTTCTATCCAGCTATCCGTCTACCCTACCCGTCTACCCTGACTGAATCTGTCAATTGATCATTATAATTATTAGTATGGAAAACATTAATCTTGAGTAGATAATTGTGTCGAACATTGTTTATTTGCTCACTTAACACTACAAATATCTAGCAGTACTATTCAGTCTAATCAATATTAGTAACAATTTTCTTAGCTGTATAAATCCACTCCTAATGCTAAAAATAAAAATAAAAAAAAAGATGTTTCCTTATCTGCAATATAATTCGCGCTATCTCAGAGTTAAAGTTCTCTTTACTGCAATATTACGAAGTTCCATAAGTCCAAGCCTTGGTGAAATTTTTTTACACAATACATAATAATCGACAAACTTCTTACTATTAATATTAAAAACTATCGACATCACTGTAAGCCGTTGTAAGAAGTTATGCCAATTGCTCAAATGTCATTGAAATTTCAATTATACTTGTATCAGCGGCGTACGATTCTCTAATCTATTTAATTAAAATTATTATTTTTTGGAGTAGTAAACTTAAACAACTGTTTCATAAAATTTATATTAATATTAATGAAAAATGTTTTTGTAGAGTAAATCAATATAATTTTTAAATTCACAATGTAATCACGATTACATTTTTCTTATTATAATACCGTGTTGACGCCTATGAAAATTCGAACAGCTCCGTATGGGTGTCGTATTTTTAGCTGTGTTAAGGAAATTTCAATTCTTAAGTTGATGTTATGGAAATTTTAACACAAATGACGTCAGTTTGTATAAATCGTGACGTGAAATTATTTTAGTATAAATAATACTATATAAGTAAATCATCCATGATGAACGGCATTGTGTGGGACCAAAAAATATCTAAAGCGAACAAACAACTCATATACAACACCATACTTAAAAGTGTAATCACATATGGCAGTGAAGTTTGGCCAATGAAACAGAGAAACTGTTACTAGCAACAGAAATGGACTTCTGGAGAAGAGCAGTAGGCAAATCAAGAAGAGATCGGATACCAAATGAGAGAATACGAGAAATGATGGGAGTCAAGCATACAATAGTTGATGACATAAAAACAAACAGTTAATATGGTACGGCCATGTACAGAGAATGCCAGATGGCAGGATTCTGAAACAGATTTTGACGTGGACACCACAAGGAAGAAGAAAAAGAGGAAGGCCGAGAAGAAGCTGGAGAGAGGGAATTGAAAAAGAACTAGAGGAAAGAGAAATCCCTCCAGGCCTATGGTTAAGTAAAGAAGAATGGCGGTTAGGAGTCGGAAGGCGTCGGAGAACGCTGTGAACCGATAGTAGTAGTAGTAGTAAGTAAATATAATTTGATAGTAAATTTAATTATTATATAAACCAAAGAAGGTGTTTAAACATAAAATTTGAGTATAGCTTGAAATGAATTAATTAACAACTAACATCAAAAAATTTATACAACGCCGGTATAAACAGTAGTGACATTTTCGTCACGACACGAACTATTACGTGTCGTAACGAATTATTTCGTGTCAAGACGATTCGATTTGCATTTTACTATAGAGAAAAATAATGAACGCAACGCCATTATAAAAGCTTGGCTTCAAAAAGTGGTTTCAAAACGAAAATAGTAATTTTTTTAATTGTTTTAAAATTGTTATAAGTTAATATGTTTTCGTGAAAAACTTTCGGTAAACTGTTAAACATAGCATATTGGGATTATACTCTATCTATTATAACAAATGTCAGGTTGTGGGTATAAAATAGACCTTTTTCGACAAAATCCACCCGTTTAAATTTTATTTGAACTTAAACTTGTGTTGTTGGTTTCGTATACTTTTTTCTCATATCAGATGTTTTCTTGAAGATTAAAATATCCAGAAATGGTTATAAATTGTTCTACTTTTAGATGATAAACCTGTAAGAATATTTCAAACTAAATTAAGAGCTTCATTAAAATTTATTTTGATAAAAATGATTACATTTTTTCAGTAATAAATTACAAATAGAATGTAGTTGACATTGTTGACCATAATAAAATGAGAATGTGTTACTTTTAAGAAATTTATTTGCCATTAGAAGTAAGCCTAATTAATTACTTTTATTTCTAAAATATTTTTATGTTATTGTATATGCAAATTTCCATTCTGTTTTTTAGTTTTTGTTTGAACTATTCTATTTTTATTTCTTTGGCTTTGGAATTTAGGGATAAAATTAAATAATCAGAAATGTCCAGAAAATAAATGTATTTTAACTTTTTTCTCTATTTCATGAGTTTCTTGTTTAAAAAAATAAGCTCTATTATGAGCTAGCATTAGTGATATTACTTTTTCCCTTTAAAAACTTTCAGATCTTTTATATTTGAACAAATATAAATTTATCAAATGTAGGAGTTTTACTTCTTCCATATCTTATAACTCCCATATTATTTGTCTTGGCCATATGAATATTTTAAATCCTGCTCTATACAACTTCCTTCTAGGGTTATACTACAGATTCTTATAGTGTTATATCCACTGTTGTTTTTAATGACTTCTAAGAATACCAGAGATTATGTAGGTACTGCAAAAATATGTAAAGGTGGACTGTTATTGGAATGAAGCGGTGATATTAAGCAAACTGCAATTATAAAGTAAACAGTACTAACCGATGAAAAGGATTATCTACCAGTCAGGAATCTATCTGGCACCATCAAATCTCACAAAGATGATTGTAGACTTCTTAAACCTTCATGCGCCCTAACAGATTACGTTATTTAAAATAACCACATTATGAATTTTCATGATCCAAAATATATATTGAATACAGATAATAGCAAACACAAACATACTTTACTTGAGATAGTACATATCAGCAAGGTTTATAGGTAACACAATGAAAAAAAATCAGAAATTGATATTCTTAGTAAAATCTGCAGTTATATTCTTTGGCTTGAAAAATAGATATTTTTAGTTCAGTAGATTTTTTAAATCTTCCATATGTTCTGAGTTGGTAGCAAAGTAGGAGATTTTCTTAGGCATTTAGCACTACAGTTGGTGACTCCGCAACTAAAAAAGAGATTAGAAATACCAACTTTGTCCAGATTTTTGCGGTCCATGACTTTGGATGTTCTTGGTCAAGAGGACCAGCCAGTACTCAGAAATCAAGAAACTCAACCTCCAACCCACAAAAAATGTCAAGTTTGCCCTCGATCTGCCAACAGAAAAGGTAGAGACCTGTGCGTCCCCTGTAAAGCTTGCCTGTGTGCCGAACACAGAAGAGCAATCTGTCCAACTTGTACCGAAGAAATTTGATTTTTTTTTTGTAATACACATATTCTTTTCTACTTCTTTTAAGTCTTTTTTATAATCTTGCACAATAAAAAATGTAAAAAATACGTATGTTTTTGATTTCTTAGTATACATTAAAAAAATGTCTGTGGTATCGTATATGACATCACGGTAACCTAAAAAATATCGATAAAATTCTAGGGTTAAATGTCACCTATAAAATTTCGAATTAACTAGTTAGCTTTGGTTGACAAAAACAATCAAAAACTCTTATCAAATTCGACACTGAATACTTTCTTGAATTTTGTTTTACCTTTTTTCAATCTTTATAGGTAGATATTCTTTTTAAAATCATAGTTTTATTAAATAGTTATATTTTGTCTTTTGATCGACAATGTAATTCTACACACACACGCACAGACACACACACACACACGCACAAACACACACACACACACAAATTTGTACAAACTCCAGCTGCGAGTGACATGTGTGTTCCAATGAATCAGTAGGACTCACATGTCACTCTGAGATAGCGCGT
>NW_027313677.1:0-20216 GCF_040954645.1 Diabrotica undecimpunctata
ACGCGCTATCTCAGAGTTATTTAAAATTCACCATCGTAAAAACTTACTTTTTTTTTTTAATTTTGGCTAAAATAGTCTGTCGCGGTATTAATAATGATTACATAATTTTCACCCCAACACTCCGGAAATTTCGGAAAAACCCGGAAAATCAACATATATTTTTTTTCATTTTGTATCAATGATGTAATAATACTTATATATTTTAAATTATATTCGGCAATACGACTAGAGAGAAGGGCTTAAAAATATTGTATTATATACTTTATTATATTTTTTACAAAAAATGTGTGTTTATTTAATCCTATGTATTAAAGAAATGCAGAGTGTTAACTTAAATACCTTCTTATTTTTGTCTAAAAAAAATCTAACGACCACTTAATGATATGACCTAAGATAGATTTTATAAAGAAACCTTATTAAGGAACTGAACTTTATATTTTAGTCAACACGTAAATATATAATTCAGTCTCTAATTATTGCCAAATTTAATTTCATTACTATAAAACAGTTAAATGGTTAATAAACTTGGATTCATTTGTGAAGTTATGTAAGTAATCACAATCAAGAACTAAGTTTTACTTATAATTGCTAATTCCATACAACTGTGAAGATATCAGTTATGTGCGACCAATTATAATAACTTTTGTTTACTTACCTAAAACTTGGTCGCTAAAATTGAATACCAATACAATATTGTTTATAAGTTAAACCTACTTTAACCAAGACATATATAGTTGCTAATCGTCGCACGTATTCAGGTCTCTCCAAAACAGATATTAACTCAGAACCTCAAACAGTACTCCATACGTGGCTCGACGTATGTTGTGTAACTTTTATGAAAAGTTTTTGGAAGTTTGGGAGTTTGCACCAATAAGTATGGAAAATAGCGTGTTGTTAGATAGTTTGTATACAAGTTGGGTAGTGTAGTCAGTTGTGCATTGAAATAGCAACTTAAATATGCAATCATTAGATAACCTGTCGTGTGTTAGAAATTGTTAGAGAAAGTTTCGTCAAAGTGCAAATTAGTTTAACTAAACAACGTTCTTAAAAAGGTTAGAAGGAATGACTTTTAAATTTATTTTCTCTGCATTAGAGGGTTTTGTACCCAAAATGCAGCATCCAAGTTTATTAGAGGTATCTATTTTAGTATGTTCTGGTAAAACAATATACAGGGTGTTTCTTTGAGTCCAGTAACATACGTTAACTGTAAGAACGGAAACTTGGCGTTCTAAAAAATCCCATACTTAATGGGTCTTACTTTACCAATAACAAAGATACTGGGTGTTTTATCTATTTTGCCAAATTCTTATTTGGTTCGTATTTTTTTACCCACCCTTCATATTTACTTTATGCTTGGCACGCAAATATTCTTTAAGCTGTCCAATCGTTTAATTTATTCAGAATTATAAGAGAGTCCGGAGCAGATTAAAAAATATTGGAAAACTATCCCGACCCAAAAACAACCACCCTGTACATTATATTTTTTAAAAATGGATTCTGTGCTTGAAATAAGTATGAAAAGCTAAATTTAATTATATACTTTGAATTTTACAGAAAAGGATGGAGTCGAAGAAAGCTATGGGAAAATTAGGTCTAATATCTTAGCCTTGACCAAGGAAGTTCTTGGTGAAAGAAATATAAATAAAAATAAATCGCTCCCAAGGCGAAAAACTCCATGGTTTTGATCAGAAGTAAAGAAAAGAAAAAAGCTTACCTGAAATGCATGTCAACCAAAACACAAGAAACATACCATAATAACAAGATAACTAGAAACAAAATACATGCACTTGTAAGATAAATAAAAAATGACCACTTTGAACGCATTTCAAAAGAACATGAAGATGAATTTTACGGTCTGCAAAAAAAAATATGGCGCTTCATAAGAGGTCAAAAAACGGAGGTAAAGGATCTAATAGAACAAAAAGACATAGAAAAGGGGACATGGATTGACTACCTAAAAAAGATCTATGCAGAGAAAGAAAAAATGGCGCTAGAAGCGAAAACACCAGAAATTACCATAAATGAAGAACTTAATATAAATGTGCAGGAAGTTTGTGTAATACCTAAAAAACTGAACAACAGAAAAGCAGCAAGTAAAGACAGGATACCAAATGAACTACTAAAATATTGTGAAGCAGAAATGACAGAACAATTAACCCTTAACTACAGACATCCGGTATTTTTTACCGGTGGGTGGTCCCAAAACGGGGATTTCGTGGAAACCCCACCACTTGCAATTTTCTGCGTCTCAGTACCTCTCGGGCAGTTTGTATAACAGTGCTAGTCAAAGCGGTCGGCGTGTATTGTGAATATTTTTTTTCGTATCGGACATCAAAAATCTTAACCGGTAAAATTTACCCGGGGTCTGTGATTGAGTAAGTATTTTTAAATTAGTCTTATATGGGTACTACAAAATTTATATTTGTAAAATGTGAACTGTTTATAATATTTTTGTGTTTATAGGAAAAAGTAAAGAAATGGACTCTGAAAGTTATTCTGGACCTTCAAAAAGGGTTAAATTTGGTGATAAAAATTTTGAGGAAATTTTGCAAAAATGGAATGAGGAAATTGATTCTGGCACAAGTGATGCTGATTCAGATGAAGAGTGTTTACCATCAGACCACGATAGTGAATCAGATATTGAAGCGGACGATGAAGAATTAGGAAATATCTACCCTGAAGCTAACGTAAGTTCAAATTATATTTATGGTAAAAATCGCTTCAAATGGTCTGTAGATCCTGAAGTACCTAAACGTACTCGAACATTGCAACATAACCTAGTTGTTAAATGTCCAAGTCTAAAAAGTCGCACTTCCTACTCTGCTAATCCTGAAGAAGTATGGAGCCTTTTATTTGACGATAATATTCTAAATTTAATTCTGAACTCAACTAATGCAAAAATTAGTAACATAAGGGAAAAATATAAAAATGGTGCTAATAAATCTGATCTTCGAGACATGGACATTATCGAATCAAAAGCTATGTTGGGATTATTGATACTGACCTCAGTTTTTATATCAAACCACGAACAAGTCAGATCTCTTTTTGCCACTGATGGATATGGTCGAGATATTTTCAGATGTGTCACAAATGCTAACCGATTTCTAATAGTTCTCACCTGCTTAAGGTTTGATAATTCCCAAAACAGAAACGAACGGCTAAAACAAGATCCTTTAGCTGCTATATCAGAAGTGTTTAATGCATTTAACTGTATACACTGTAGGTCTAAATGTGTGTGTAGATGAGATGCTAGTTGCATTTCGAGGCAGATGCAGATTTAAAATGTATATGCCTGCCAAACCTGCTAAGTACGGGATCAAGATTATAGCATTAACAGATGCGAGGACCGGGTACCTCCAAAATGCATATATATACTGTGGAAAAGACTCTGATGGGTATGATCTTAGTGACGACTTAAAAAAATATGCTAAACCTACACAGGCAGTGCTAAAGCTTGCACAACCTCTTTTTAATACCAATCGCAACATCACAGCGGATAATTGGTTTTCATCAATACAACTAGTTAATGTCTTGAAAACCAAAAAGCTTACATTTGTGGGAACTTTAAAAAAAATAAAGCTGAAATTCCACCTTCGTTTTTACCAAATAGGCACAGGCAAATAGACTCGTCTCTTTATGGATTTACAAGTGATATAACATTATTGTCCCATGTTCCAAAAAATAACAAAGCTGTTTTGCTGGTATCATCAATGCACCATAACCAAATAAATGATGCAAAGACCAACAAGCCAGAAATAATTGCGCATTATAACTTAACAAAAGGAGTTGTAGACAGTTTAGACCAGAAGTGCAGTATCTATTCATCTAGTCGCAGAACTCGTCGTTGGACCATGGCCATTTTCTTCAGACTTTTAGACATAGCATCTGTCAATTCGTTTATCGCTCACCAAGCATATCGAGATAATGAAATAATGGATCGCTATGATTACAACAAACAATTGGGAATGATGCTGGTACAGCAAGAAATGAAACGTAGGTTCCAAAATTCGAATATGCCACGTGACGTCAGATTTTCTATGCAACGTATACTTCAAATGGATACTCCATTTGAAGTCCTACCATTTGAAGAAAATAAAAGAACAACGTGCAAAAGATATCCTGCCAAAAAAGAAAGAAAAACCACTCATATTTGCATAACGTGCAAGATTCCGATATGTTTACAATGCACGGTAAGAGTTTTTGACAACTTGATCTCTTGCAGTTTTTTTCACATGAATGTATAGATTTTCGTTAATACTATTTTATGTTTCCTTTATGATTATATATTAGGTTGATTTGTTTAAAAAAAATCTTTTTTTCAAGGCAATTATGACTGTTTGTTTCAATGGACCAAAAATGTTACCAAAATTATCGCTTATTAGATTATTTTTTACAAATTTTGTATTTTATTACTAAAATAACTCTCATTTCACCAGTTCTCCCATATCAAGACACTACAGAAAAATACATAATGTATTTTTTTTGTGTTTTTTTATTAACTTTATATTTTGACTCAATTTTATAATGACCGGTAAAAAATACCGGGTCTCTGTTGTTACGTACTAATAATGGTATGTCTGTAGTTAAGGGTTAACAACATTAATCAATAAAATTCTAAAACAAAATAAAATATCGGAAAAATGGAAAACGAGCGAACTAATTGTAATATTCAAAAAAAGAGATAAGAAACAGCCAGAAAACTACAAAAGTAAAAACTTCTTAAATACTACCCTAAAAACTTACGACTAAAATTTTACAAGTACTAATAAATCAGAGGATAAGTTTAGCAGATGAACCATAGGGTTTTCGTAGTGGAAGATCATATGAGATGCAATATTCGTTATAAAGCAAATTAGTGAGAAATTACTAGAGTATAATAGACCAGCAGATTATGTCTGATTGACTTAAAGAAAGCGTTAGACAGAGTAAGACTCAAAGATGTAATCCGTTTCCTGTATAATAGAGAAGTTCCCCTAAAGATTATAAAAACTATGGAAAACATCTACCAAATCAACAAAATGTAAGTCAGAATAAATGGACAACTTACAGAACCTATAGAAATAGGCAGCGGAATAAGACAATTGGACTCATTCAGCCCCATGCTACTTAATTTAATCATGAAAAGCGTTAACAAAGGAAGTGGATACATAATGGGAAACAAAGAAATCAAAATACTCTGTTACGCAGACGATGCAATATTGTAACGAAATATTTTGCCTACCACATAGGGTATTGCTATAAGGAGTTGAAAATTGGGACAGAAGTTACTGGGGGTGGAGATACGGCAAGCAAAATAAACGATACGTATGCGAACGGCACTCAGGGTTTATTTGGAGAGCCGGGGTCGTGGATTTGTGAATGAAACAGATGGATTGGATTGAGGCAACTACAAAAAAATGAAACAAATGAGTACATGACTTATCTTATTTAACTGGTTACCCATATTGAAAGAGGAAGTTATTAAAAGGAAAATACTAGTATTAGTAAGTCAGTAACATATAGAAGATACATCATTTATGTGTTTTAAATAACAAACATATAAAATCAGAATTTGGTGTTTATTGAAGGTAAACTAAATGCACGACCAAATACTTACCATGTCGGGATAGTATTGTGAGGTTTTTTTCCTGGTTTTTTCCTCATAATTTACTACGGAATCACTAACAGGAGAATTTTACTATCATCATGGCATGTATTTGTCTTTTTAAAGACGAATTACATGCTATGATCTTTTTCTGACGAATATTCTCAAGTTAAAGTTGATTTCACGTAATCGAATGAACAAGCTTAAAAGTAAAGTCGTCCCAGGAACGCAACTCAACAATATTGGCAATATCATTGTAAAGTCGTGTACTTTAAAATGTATAATGTATGTCTAAATTGTCAATATAGATGAGTCAGATAAAATTAAATTATTAGAATAATTTTCACTAATTAACAAAAAAAAACAAAATTTGTTTAATTTGCTAATGTTTGTATTTTGAGAACGATTTCCGAAGTGGAAATTGAAACCGCAATAAACGTACTTTAACCTTTAATTGTGGCTTATTCCCATTTAAATAGTAATTACTTTAAATAGGTTTTATCCATTCTACTTTGCAATTCCACTCTGAGATAGCGCGTTAAAAACATTCGAAATTTATTAAGGCATTTTTATGGGCACCTTTTTATTTATAAACCTAGGTAAACCGAAATATAATTTTGTGTTAAGACATAAACAATATTTGTTTTATGTAAGTACAAAAACGAAATTGCTGCGCTAAAGCTTGATTTTATGAAATATATGTAATTTACATAAAATTGCATAAAATCACATTAATAACAATGAAATTAACAATTCAAAATAGATGAAATTTAACCGTATAGTAAATAAGCTAAAAAAGGTACATATTTCAAAAGAGAAAAATTAAATCATCCATTAGGATAATATATTCATTCAATATACAATTTCAAAACTGAAAGTAACACACTCACACAAATCCTTTCCACATTTTCTAATAAAAAAGATACAACCGTTTCCCTGAATAACAATGTTCTATTTATACAGATACTGCTATTTCCAAAATAACAAAACTCTGCAAAGTTTCCTTTGTAGCGGTTATCGTCGTTTTATCTTCCGTACGTTCCTGATATTATCTACGCTAAAAGATAAACTTCAAGAAGTTTAAGTGTTTTTAAGTTTTAAACTAGAGTTCACTACAAAATTTAACTTCTAAACTAAACTAAAATTCTTTTCAGGTTTAAGGTTGTGCAACTAATTCATATGAGCGTAGTTTGGATTTTTGTGTAATAAATATTGTTTCTTTTTACAGGGAAAATCTTGAGAAAAGTTTTAAGAGTGTTACAGTTGTTAATGTAGCATGAAAATGCATATCTTATGTCTTGCAATCTAGATTGAAAATGTTACATTATGCACACAAAAGGAAGTATTTGTAATATGTTTTTATATTTCATTTCACACACAACACCATTCATTAAATAAATAAAACTGTTATTCTAATTTTTGAAATTCAAATTTCCTTGTGTTTTTAACTGATTTTCATTCAGTGCTGTTGTTAGCCATATGCTTTGATTATCATTAGCCGTTTCTAGACCATTGATGAACACACAACTCAGGTAAATATTCCGATTGAATCCTATTTTCAGCACCTTGAATACAGTTGGGCTGAATGCGCTTGATCTTATTGGAGGACGTTTGCGATTACGGTAAGCAGGGTATCTACAGGTGTTTCAAAAAAATGTAACCCCGTTTCCAGGGTAGGTAAAAAAACTGAAAAATAATTGGGTTTGCTTTGTAAAAATTTTTGTAAACGCCATCCGTTTTCAAGATACAGGGCGTTGAAGAAAAAAAATTTACGCATTTTTTACGATTTTGGCCGAAACTACTGGCAACATTGTAATGAAATTTTTATACAAATATGTTTTGAAAGCTGATACATCCCATGAATTTGTTTTTATATCTGATTCTCATAGAGGGCGCTAGTTACACGGATCGTACTAAGTATTAGTCAATATAACTTTTTTAAGAGTATAATTATTAATCAAAATTTCAAGTAAACTTAAACATCAATTAATTTTACACAAAAAGTTACTTTTGGTAAAACTTGATACTATGTACAGTTTTCGAAATATTTTGATTTGAAAATTATGAAGTAATAATTGATGTTGGTAGTAATGATAAAGTTCTAATAGGTACACCTCTATTTTCTCCAAGTGTGCCATGGAAATCAATCAATAATTAGAGTTTTGAAACCTTGTTATTTGCAAAATCAAACTAAAATGTACTCAAAATGTTGAATACACTGACCATGTTATTAACCTTAGGCGAATGTTTAGGATGTTCTAGTGCAGCTGTGACACGTTATGCAGAAAAGTTTCCTAGAAGAAACTTACCAAGCAAAAAAACATTTAGAGCCATTGAACGACGTTGTCGAGAAACTGGGAATGTGAGACCAAATAAAATACATTCTGGTAGACCAAGAATACCAAGAACAATTATAAAAAAATAATATTTTAAATTTACTTGATCAAGATCCAACAGTTAGCGTAAGGAATATAGCAAGACAAACAAACCATCATCATCATCATCATTGGTGCTACAGCCCTATAAAAGAGCCTCGACCTTTCAAGTCTATTTACGCCAGTCAGTTCTATCCATTGCCAACTGTTGCCAGTTTGCTGCGCCTATTTGTCTACCATCCTCATCTACACCATCCCTCCATCTGAGTTTTGGTCTACCCCTTTTTCTACTTCCCACAGGTTGTGACATAAGGATTCTTCTAGTAGGGTTGTTCTGTAGATATTGTTTGTCAACAAAAAACAAAATTTGTTTAATTTACTAATGTTTGGTATTTTGAGAACGATTTCCGAAGTGGAAATTGAACGTCAATAAACGTATTTTAACCTTTAAGTATGGCTTATTCCCATTTAAATAGTAATTAATTTAAATGCAATTTGTCTTGTATATAGATTGCGTAAAATATGGTGCATTTGCAAAGCACGGACTAGATAATCCAATAAAATAGCCTCTTTTTCATGGGTAAGACTAACGAAGTTTTAAAATCAGAATGTAACTTTCTTTTTGCACATATCTGTTAAGCGTTTGCTTATCGAAATTATATTTCCTTGCAGTTGCGCTCAATTTTGCTCCCCTAAGAACTTGCTCCGAAAAATATATCCAAAAACCAAACCTATAACTGCTCAGGGAGCAAAAATCATACTCGCCTTTGCCGATGACGTAGACGCAGTAGCACAATCAACATTAGAAATTAAGGATAGTTTCTCGAGCTTTGAAGAAGCTGCATTAAACATCGCGTCTAAAAAATAAATGAAGACAAAACAAAATACATGGTCGTCTCAAAACAAGAACGACGGCGAATAAGGCAAAACATTACTATAAATGATCACAATTTCGAAGTGGTGAAAGAATTTAAATATCTAGGAGCAACAATCACAAATGACAACAAATTAGAGCGAGAAGTTGAAACGAGAATAATGGCAGGAAACAGATCTTTTTTTGCAATGCAACATTTAATTAAAGTCAAAACTTCTTTCACGAGACACAAAAAATCCGGATATATAACACCATAATACGACCAGCAGTCGCGTATGGAAGCGAATATGGACGGTAATAAGAAGAGAAATAAATAAATTGCTGGAGTGGGAACGTAAAATTCTTCGAATGATATATGGCCCTTGCAGAGACGGCGTGACAAACGAATGGAGAGGCAGATACAATAACGAGCTAGAGTCTCTATTCGGAAAAGAAAATCTAGTCAGATAAGGCCAATAGACTCAGATGGGCAGGGCATGTGATACGCAGTAACGACAATCGCCTTATTAACAATGTGTTCTGGGAAAGGCCAGAGGGAAGAAGGTCCGTAGTGCGGCCTAGAAAAAGGTGGAAAGATGCAGTCAAGAAGATCTAGAGAAAATGGGAGTGCGACAATGGGAATTACGGGCACAGGACCGACAAACATGGAAGGCAATAGTAAACGCGGCAAAAACTCGCGCAGAGTTGTAGCGCCATTGATGATGATGAAGAACTTCACTGCGGTTTTCATAACGTCAGGAGAAGGAACTACTTGTTCTGTCTTTTTTAATTCAATAAACGTTGCATGTTATATCCAAAACAAAAACTATCATTTCCATCATTAGCAGTTTTACGCCGATTTGCATTAGTTTACCGGCGCATGGATTCAAACCCAAGCAAAGGCATAGTCTGACGAATTGGCTCAAAAGATTGTTTTCCCCAATATGGATCGGACATTCGGATAGAGATAAACACACATATTAGAAGAATGCCAAAAAATTGTCGAATATCGTCATAGTGGATACTGAATTTTATTTGTATATTCATTTTTTCCGAGCGTACAAGTTTGTTTCTACCAACTTAGAAATTAAAAATTAGCAAATATTAATGGAAAAGGAATTTAAAAATTTTATTTAAAAGTGATTAAAGAATTATTAAAGTAACGGACTCGTTACAGTGCGTAGTTTAATACAACAAACTCAAATATTTTCAGAGCAGCAGTTTGCAAAATACAGATTTCCATCATGGCTGCCAACATCCGAAATCAATAGGAACTACAAGATGAAAAGAACCCTTGGGGAATTAATTACAGATGCTTAATCTTTTTAGTTAATTTTCTTTAAGAATGTGAAGGGATTCACAAATAATACATTAAAGTATTACTTTGACCGATTACATGCTGGAATCTAAAGTTTTGAAATTTTTTACAATAAGGGGTAGTTTTCACCCCTAAAATATGAAATGTGCACATTATAGAGTTTGAAGTAGAGGGTGAGTACAGCTCTTAAACCCAAATTTTCATGCAAATCGGTCTTCTTCTTCTTCTTCAAGTGCCTTGTCCGTTCCGAACGTTGGCAATTAACATGGCTATTCTGACTCTGTTTACGGCAGATCTGAATAGTTCTGCAGATGACAATCCGAACCATTGCCGCAAGTTTTGGAGCCACGAGTGTCTTGTCCTCCCTGGACCCCTTCTGCTGTCTATTTTTCCTTGAACGATCAGCTGTAGTACTCTATATTTATTATGTCTCATAACGTGACCTAAGTATTCCAATCTTTCTTTTCTTTATACTTATTCCTACCTCTCTCTCTTTCCCTATCCGGCGTAGTACCTCTTCGTTGGTCACGTGCTCAGTCCAGGATATACGTAATATACGTCGGTAAGCCCACATTTCGAAGGCCTCTACTTTTTTCATCAATGTTGCAGTCATTGTCCACGCCTCCATTCCATATAACAAAACCGGGAATACATAACATTTCAGAAGTCGAATTTTGAGAGGTAGGGTGAGGCTTTTAGAGGTGAAAATTTGCTTCATGCTAGTGAACGATGCTCTTGCCTTTTCTACTCTTATACGTATTTCCTTCGCTTGATCCCAATTTGAGTTAACTGTTGTTCCCAAGTAGATGTACGAATTCACGTGTTCAATTCATTTATTGTCTAATATCAGTTGCTGTGGTGGTTGTTGGGTTTTGCTTACTAACATCCATTTGGTTTTTGTGATATTTAGTCTGAGTCCGTATTGTGCACTTGTTTTTTGTATCATTAGCATACCTTATGTTATTAATTATTTCTCCATTTATCTTTATGCCTTCTGTGCTTTCCTCCAGCGCTGTCTGAAATACTTTTTCTGAGTATATATTAAAGAGAATAGGAGACAAGATACAGCCTTGTCGTACCCCTTTCTTGATCTCAATGTTATTGGTCAATGTAGATCCTACTTTCACTTTAGCTGTTTGACCCCAATAGAGACTCGCTATTGTTCGAATGTCTCTGTAGTCGACTCCGATCTTATGTAGAACTTCAATTATCTTTTCGTGCTTTACGTTATCGAATGCTTTTGCGTAGTCTATAAAGCATATGTACACGTCTTTGTTCATATCTCTGCAGCGCTGGATAAGTACCTGCAGACTAAAAAGTGCTTCTCTTGTCCCAAGAGAATTCCGAAACCCAAACTGCGAATCTCCAATGTTATCCTCTCATTTTTTGCTTATTCTGTTGTAAATAACCTGCCTTCGAAATGTGGTTAATTAGACTTATCATCCGATGTTGATCACAAGACTTTGCTTTTGGTTTTTTCGGTATGGCGACAAAAGTTGACTCTAGCCAGTCTTCAGGAAACTCCCCGCTGTTATAAATATTGTTTAAGAGTCTGACGAGTGAGTCTAGAAATTGACTGCTTGTTTCGCACAGCATTTTCAATACTTCCCTGTATACGTTATCGTTGCCTGGTCTTTTGTTATTTTTAAGACCCTTTATAGCATTCTCCACTTCTGATTTTAGAATAGAAGGGCCAGTATCATCATTTCTCAGTGTATACCCACTAGTACGGTCATCATTAAACAGTTGTTCCACATAAGTTTCCCAGATTCTAACTATTTTGTAGGGGTCTAGTTGTAGATTTCCATTATCATCGCATCATAGCCCTTTCGATAAAATAATGTAGCTTTTCTTTGTTGTGAGTTCCTTTATCTTCTTATGCATATTGTGATAGTCGTATACCTTTTCGCACTGTTCGATTTCTTCGCATCTCTCCGAGAACCATTTCTCTTTAGTTTTTTTTATCTCAGCTCTTATTCGTCTATGGGTTTCACGGTATTTGGCAGTATCTTAAATTTTATATATCCGTCTCTCTTCCATCATGTCAAGGATTTCTGCAGTCATCCAGTCTTTCTTTTTTCTCTTATCAGGTAGTAAAAACTTAGTGCTTGAAGTCCTAATCTCTTTTTTAATTTCACTCTACTTTTCCAGCGGTTCATTGTTATTTTTAAGGATTTTTGATATTTCGGTATTTAAATTCTCCTGCATCTGTTGTTTAATATTATTGTTGGAAAGCTTCCTAACATCTAGCGTTTCGGGCCTGTTCTTTACATTTAGCTTTTTTTAACTTTACTTCAAACTTACATACCACCGGATTGTGGTCTGATGCTACGTCCGCACCCGGGTAAGTTTTTACGGCTTTGATGGAGTTTCTAAACCTGATTGGTGCAGCGATATAATCTATTTGATATCTGATTATTTTACCAGGTGAGTTTGCCAGTGATTTCCAGGTATAGAGTCTACGGTGCGGGAGCTTAAAGAGAGTGTTAGTCAGTACTAGGTTGTGCTCTTGGCAAAATTGAACTAGACGATCTCCTCTTTCGTTTCTTTCACCAACTCCGAAATTTCCCACTACCTTTCCTGTTTTGCCTCGTCCTACTTTCGCGTTGAAATCTCCCATTATAAGTGTTATTTCATTCTTTTTGGTTGCATTAATTAGGATTTCTAGTTGTTCGTAGAAGTCTTCCATTATTGTTTCCTCTTTGTCAGCTGTAGGTACGTATATCTGTATTATGTTCAAATCAAATGGGGACGCATACAGCTGTAAAAAGAATCATTTAGTCTGATAGTGCAGTGTAGGATTCTATTGACGAATTTAAATGAGGTGCAACGATTATTCCAACTCCATGATTGTTTTTAGGGGTATTGTTACCAGAGTAGTACATTGCATGGTCTAGGATATTACTTCTCCCGAGTTGGGCCAATGAGTTTCACTGATACCCATTATATCGATTTTGAGTTTCTTGACTTCTTTACGATTTTATGTGCTTTGCCACTTTCTTACATACTTTTAACGTTCCAGGTGGCGATTTGTAAGCATCTCAATTTAGTTGGTTTTACTCTTCAAAATTGTTTTATTGTTATAAGGATTTCGCATGATGTCGACCTGGGAGACCTTGCATTCTGAGTTTAAGTATCCTCCCTTGCCGAATCTTGACTTCCGAAGTCCATGATCAGTAACATATTCCTTATCACTACCGAAAGCCATGATAATTTTCCTGGGGAAATGATAGGGATCTTTAATGTAGTGGTTTCCCCTTGCCTTCTACATCCTTATGCCGTTGGACAAATTTTGGTTCATTTGCCTTCGGAGCCGATTTCTTAACTCCAGGACAAAAGAGTGCCCTACCACTTACCAACTCATCCGCCCGAAGCCGTTGGTCAGCAAGTGGGAGATCGCTTATACAGGCAATCGCTCGGTAAAATTTTCGCCATATCTGGCTACCTTCACTTAGTTTAGCATGCAGACCAATGCAGTTGCCCAGGGTGTGGCACGTGGAGCCATAAGTGAGAGTTAGCTGTCTTATGAGGACCAGTTATCAAGAACCATCTCCCTTCTATGACGCTCGATGTGGTCGTTCCGATAAAAGGTGGCTACCTCTATAACACAATTCTACACCCCGGTCTGAGATAACAAAATATTACAGACATTCTTTATTTTACTGCTGATTACTGGACTATATAGTCCTCATTATTTATAATATAATTAATTTACTTCATAGCTAATCTAGTCTAGTTTTATGTTTTTTTTATTATACAAAATCAATTTATCAAAATTTCATTTCGAGGTTATTAAATTTTATTTATTTTTCCACATTTACGAACACTAATGATATAATACTGAAGATAATTAATCCCCGAACTGTATCCCTTAATGACAAAATCTCTATCCTATCTAAATTATACCGCCTTTTTTGTAAAGATGAAGCTCCAAAACCCACATCCCGTTCTGTGGAAATTCTTGACCCCACGTGGACAACGATTAACTGAAAATCAATACTAAAATGCCAAACTTCACCCTCGACGTGCAGTAAATTGAAATTCTGAGGTAAAGTTAGATCGAGAGAACCGTTTTCTGATGCGATCGAACGAAAATTCTGCATAGAAATTAATTTAAAATCAGAGATCTTGATACGCTGTGAATAATTTTCATACTTTCTTTATAGAGCAACAACTCACGCTTTGGCGGTTGTCGGTAAATAGAGATGAGTAAAGTTTTCAGGGATGCTTGTTAAAGAGAAGTTGGGAAAATGGAAAATATTTGTTTTTATAATATTTTATAAGTGGTTAGTTAAAGCTATGAAAAATTGGATGGATTGAAATACTAGTTAGTTTAGTAAATAATATTTTTGCTACCTCTGAAAGAATATTATCAGAAAGTAGATCTTTTTTAAAAGTATGCCATTTTTATTACCGGAAAATAAGCTGTTAAACATTTGCCTCTGATCATACATTTTTTAAATTCTATTTAATAACTGGGTTTCAAATGAAACTTCAAATGAAAGAAAAGGAGTTTATGACTAAGAAATTTTAGACATATTTGAAGACCGACTACAGATTACGAATAAATATAAATTAATACATCACAAACAATAATAAAGTAAAATAGCTAAAAACAAAAAGGTAACACGTTAACTGCCACGAGAAGCAAGTGTGCCTCTACTACTCTGAACTTATTGACGTCACGAGAAGTAACATTGCATCTCATGCCTAAGTATATTTTAAGCTTCGTGATGTAACTGTGCTTTACTATACCCATTCATCTGTATATAATTTCTATTTCTCTGTTCAATCACAAATTAGTCCATTAACTTGTAATCTCAGATTAATATTAATTTCCTGAATTTTCATAGTTTTACCGTGTATAATTGTGAAACATATAGATTAGTAGCTTCATTAAGTTTGTTCAACTTCGTGCAAACTATATATTGCCTAATAGGTATTGAAGAAATGATTGCAATCATTTCCTCGGTTAAAATTATATTTGAGAGCTTTCAAAAGTCAAAGGGTTTTGTTCTATGCAGAGGGCATACACTTATTTGATTAATCGTAGCATTTTAGTGAGATTATAAATATAGTTTCGGGACTAGTTTGGGATGCAGTCTATTATAAATTTTTACCTCAACAACAACTATAGTGTAATAATTTAGTAGGTGTCAATAACACTTTATTTTACTAAACGACTTTAACATTTTATTTTATCATGGTCGATTAAGTAGAATCGGACACAGGGCATTAGAAACAATTAGAAATTATAATTACTTTCCAATTGTTCATTGGTCCATCGAGCCGGATTGAACCAGCGACCTATGGATACAATTCACAGTCCTACAGTCATACAGACAATAGTAGCACAACAAAATGCAGATCCGTGTTTGACGCTTTCAGTGAAAGTTCAACAGGAATCAGTCTTAATAATATATTGTACTCTGGACCCCCGTTTGATACAAGATCTTACAAATATATTAATAAATTAAAGGCCGTATGAAATAGCATATACAGCAGATCTAGAGAAAATGTTAAGATAAATAAGGATAGCAGAAGAAGATTAAGGAAATATGTAATATGGAGAAATTAAAATATCCACTAGTTGCAGAAACTTTTAAACACAACATGCATGTAGACGACACATGCTGGCTAGATCAGACACGTTGGCCGAAGCTCGTCAAGCTCAAACAGAGTTAACAGAAATGTTCAAGAAAGGGGATTTTGTATTAAAAAAATTGTTTAGTAATAGTTAAGATTTAATGAAAAACCATACCTAAGGAACGTAAAAAATGTCAATATAAAAACGTTAGACAAGGAAGATAAACGCTAGGGATCCACTGGTCAGTGGTAGAAAGGTGTAATTACATTTAAAATCAATACAATGAAACGTAACAAAATAACAAAGAGGCTAATGTTAACGGAAATAGTAAAAATATACGATCCATTAGGATGGATTGCGCCAGTGATCATACAGTCCAAAATCATCATCATTATCAATAACGCTACAACTCTTCGTGAGTCTTTGCCGCGTTTACTATTGCCTTTCATGTTTGTCGGTCCTATGCCAGTAAGTCTCATTGTCGCACTCCCATTTTCTCTAGATCTTTTTTGACTGCATTTTTCCACCTTTTTCTAGGTCGCCCTACAGACCTTCTTCACTCTGGCCTTTCCCAGAACACATTATTTATAAGGCGATTGTCGTTACTTGCGTATCACATAGTCTAAAATATCCATACATTATTTGTGGACAGAAAGGATAAGTTGAGACAAAGATACCCAGGTGAAATAATCTAACCAATTTAGGAAAAGTAGAATAGAAGGTTTAACAATACTGCCGAGCTTAGAATTGTGTGCAGTATTGCTACTTAGCAGACTCATAAAAGAACAATTCAAGCACTAAATCGCAGTGATGTGGAAATATACGAATGGTCTGATTCCACAATAACTCTGGCATGGATACAAAGACAACCAAGCAGATGGAAAACGTTTGTAACGAACAGAGTAACGAAAATAGTAGACACCATACAACCTGATCGCTAATTTAAGGTAAATACAAAAGAAAACCCAGCATATTATTTATCTAGAGGAATGAAAGCGAAAGAATTAGTAAGGTACAAACACATATTACGTTTCCAATACCAGAGAGATTGGATATCGACTAAGAGAGCAGTAAATACAACTTAAAGGTCACATTGCGATATTGGTGACATCTGCAAATTAAATCTGAATATAATGCAACGAGTACTATCTCATTGCATTAGATTTGCAGACAAATGCAAAAAAGAGACACAAACTCACCCAGCACTCTGAGATAGCGCGTTGCAAATAGTAATACAAAATACCCAAGAAATATACTACGCGAAAGAGATAAAAACGCTAAAGAGTGAAAAACAACTTAACGAGAGGAGTAAGCTATTAAACTTACTACCCTATGTGGATAACTATGGCATATTACGGATTACAGGGAGACTTCAGAATTTCGAATTAACACAATGATGAAAAACATCCCTTAATAATACCGCACAAAAGCAAGTTAAGTTAACTAATAATACAACATTGCCATACAAGAGTATTGCATTATGATTCATGCACGGGAAAAGAGCAGTGCGAGAAGAAAATAACACTTGTGTGAAAAGTAAAAGATAGAAGGCTGAAACGGCTTAAAAATGAATGGAAAGTTTATCAGGAGCGAGTAAATCAAGTTCATCCATTTGCAAATACTACGCCGTGTAGACTACGCCAGGCCAATCAAAATAAGAGCAAGCAAAAGAAGAGGGTACAAGAGCTATAGAGCTATAAATAATGTATTTGAATGACAAATGCATCTGACAATAGATGCATTTGTAGCTGCATCTAAAATATTTACTTCAAGAGATGGAAAGTGTAGCCACATATACAGTGACTTTGTAGGAGCAGTTAACCTGTTATTCCAGGATAATGGGCAGGTGAAGAAATCATTAACAGACACCTTAACAAACATTACGAAAGCATTGGCACTTCATACCAGCATATCGTCCACATTTCCGGGGTTTATGGAAAAGCACTGTAAAAATTATATGATATCAATTAAAGAGAGTAATTGGGGATAGCACGTTAATATAGGAAGAGCTAAGCACAGTGCTAGCTCAAATAGAGGCATGCATGAACTCCCGGCCTTTATGTGTTGATACGGATGATACAGAGAACAGAATAATAATAATTTTTATACAACGTAAGCAATTGTATATTTTTTAATGTTAAAGATGACAAATGTTTTTAAAAATTAGCAAATTATGTTTCTAATTGAGTGTTAAATAAAAAAATATAACATTTGTGTACAAATGTCTACAGATTACATGCATAAATCTCACAAAAGTATGTAATACAAAATAATTTATTGCACTTTAAGAGATTTAGTACTAAACCTCTTTTAGTCACTCGATGATTTTCCAATACGATATCCTGTATTTTTTCTATGATTTCTGATGTTGTTGCTGTTTTTGAATATCCTTGGAGTGGATTGTCCTCAAGGCTTGCACAATTACGTTTAAATTCAGCCACTCATCTTAATACTCTGTAAACTGAAGGTGAAGAGTCCATATATACACTTTCAACATTCGTTTATAAATTTCCTTTGGTTTTAAACCTTCCAAAAATAAAAATTTAAACACTGCTTAATGGTTGATTTTTTCCATTGTAAAAATGGCTGTTGTACGTCGATACTAAATGGATTGTAAGCAAAAATTGAATTGACCAATTGAAATAAAATTTCAACTGCTTTTATATGGAGAGTGTTCTAACAAAATAAAACAAACTTTAGGCTTGTAGAAATGCCTTCTCTTTATTTAAACTGTTCAAATTTACTGTTTGTTTTAAGAATAAACCTTTTACGGTTATGTATTTAAAAAAAAATAAACATATTTAATGGACTATCCTACCTTCTACCTTTGTTTATAATGTGCTTTTCTATTTTCAGGTCACTTCTGACACAAATTCCTCAAATAGTATAAGAAGTAAGTATGCAGAACATTACAATATACATTTGATAATTTATAGTTCCTCGACTCCTCATAATGGCCATAAATTCAGCTATTATGTTTCTTTTATGGGTAATAAACGCGGTAAAGAGGATATCATATACGATGAGTACATTATTAAATAGTATAAGAGCTTAGTTTTAAATATTTTACATAACGGGTCATATTTTCACATTTAAAATCATAAAATATACTCTATTTTAGACTATTCCATTTTATTTTCACCGCTAACAGTTTTGTTATTATATTAATTATAACTATTATTATCTCAAGATTACCAATAATAATAACAACTTTATGTATGAAAACCCGTATATATTGTATATTATTTTACATTATATAATACTGTTTACTTTATATAGCTTTCTTCTAGAATAAAGATGTAGAATATAAAAAGAAATGCTGTAACGATTAAAAAAATATAAGTTTTAATTCACGTATTTTAAATTGCATTCTGTATAAGGTTTAAGTTTTCGAATAAAAACACTAGTGAATCTTCTAATGAAAATAAACAAAAGATAAATGTATATTTTCAAATTGCTTTGGGTAATCGTTTGTCTGTATATCAAATAAGCTCCTATTTAAGCTTTAAGAATTGAGTTTTAAATTGTAAATGAGAAAACATACTTTAAATGTTTGTTTAATCAAATTGTCGGCTTGAGTATTTTATTTACTGACGAATCCAGTATCATATAATCTTGCTTAAGATATGAAACTGTCAACGGAGAAACATTAAGGAAAAGTGGATTCGATTTATCATTCTACGAAAGAGTAAAAATAAATTTAAAAGGTCTGCACCTTCAAATTCCTGACCTCTTTCACTCTGAGATAGCGCGTTCCTCCTTCCTCGTTAATCATGATTCCTGAACTCAATACTACCCTACTCAAATATCATAAATCAGAGTCATCACCCACTGCAAAACCTTATTCATATTAAAAGTACAAACCATTCTTCTTCCGGCATTATCACAGATTCTCTAAGCTCGGTAAAAATAATTGCCAAATATACATTTAAACATTAAGAATCCCCTATTCTTACTTGCCCACAAAGAACTTGTTGCCCTACAAGAATCTGCTTCTGAAGTCAAATGTATAGGTTCCGTCTCATATGGGAATACAAGTTTATGAAAAAGTAGACCTCCAAGCAAGAGAAGCAAAAATAATCATACTATGATAGTGTCAAAGGCTATTTCCAGTGATATAAAACGGTTCATTAAAGAAGTGATTATTGCCTGGCAAAATAAATAAGACTTATGGGAATATAAGGAAATTTAAAAGAAATTAAATCGACAGTAAAATTGTGGCTATTATTAAAACTAAAACGAGTTTACCAGGTCAAAATTTTTCTACTTTGATTAAGTCATGCCAATATTACTCATAAGTAACTAATGTTCTCTTCTTATAACGCGTTCTTTTAAAACTGCCTTCTCTTCTTATAACGCGTTCTTTTAAAACTGCCCTAAGCACTCCTCTCTTAAAATAGAAATTAGGCCAGGCAAATTGAACACTCTTCTCAGACCAAGTAGACCAAAAACTCCCATATCTTCCTGACCCCAGTACCTCAACACTCTGAGATAGCGCG
>NW_027313678.1:0-20211 GCF_040954645.1 Diabrotica undecimpunctata
GCGCTATCTCAGAGTATAGCAATATTCTATAGATCAAAAATATTCTTTTGTTTTTCAGTAAATATTTTTATTTCTGTATTTTATTTCCTGGCTAGGTTTGGAACACATACAGTGTTTTTATTTGGGAAACCTAAAAATATTAAATAAAATATCCCAATTTATTAAGATATTAAGTAATACAAATTATACTTTATTTACGTTAATTTAACAAATATATAAAAAAAATTGGTTTAAAAACATTTCAATGCTCATTGTTCTGTAATTGCTGTAATCCACGGTTATGGATCGCGAAAATGCGATAAAAGTGATTTTGAGAAAAATCGATATACAGTGTTTCTACTAGAGGCAATTGGGCCATACTGGACTCATCAGTGTTAAAATATATATCAATTATTAACACACCTGGAATATTATTAGGTGAAAAACACAGAATAGACAAAGGCTACGACTTTACTGACATTCTAGAATGGATTACAGTGAGTACCGATGGCAACATCCTTTTTTTTATGTGCCCACAAAGTCCATATTTCAGATAAATAGAATCTTTATGCTGCAAGACCCCGACGACACAATTAGGATAGCTGTTCATAAGGCAGATATATGACAGATCACCATCAGCTGATACGTATTTACGACCACTCATGTGATCACTAGAAACTGTTCTACAAGCTCCTGAGAGGGTTATAGTGTACATTGGGTATATTTTTAATTGGTTATTGAGTAAAGTGTTAATAGGAAACTATTTAAGGATGAAACGCAAGATCTTTTTGCTGACTTTCCAAGTTTGCCCAAGAATTTAGCTCTTCGAAAATTAAACGAAAAATTACTGTTCGTAAATCAGCTTGGAGCCAGTGTTCAGTGAAATATGAATTGTTGTTTTATTTTTCAAGAAAGACTTCAAATACATGTAATTTGCTGTAAAATATAGATATTCTTACATTTATATCTAACAAATATGAAATATTTAGAAAAAAGAGCACATTAATAATTGTTTTTTGTTACCTCTTATTAGTTTTCTGTGTTTATATCAACGCGCTATCTCAGAGTCCAGTTATTGGTGATAATTTGTGCTGCAGTTATTAAAACTGCGAAGTTATCTGCATTGCGCGTTCCATAAATCTCTCGTATTTGCATTTTTCAATCATATATTCCAAAGTCATAATCCTGATTTAGCCTTTATTGTTTTTTGCAAAGAATCTCAAGAGTACCAACCATGCGACTCCGCTATTCAATATGTCGTATTATGATAAATGTGCGCAATATCGTTCAAAAAGATTTTTTTTATTCAAATACAGTTCTGTAGGTAAAAAATATATTTACGAATATATCGGCTTCTTTTAAACTTTTGTGTTAAATATTTATATTTCAAAAGATTTTTTATCGAAAAAAATTTTTGACCACTAAAATATTTATTTAGATAAATAGTTTATTATTATATAAACGTCTTTTAAGCTCGGGGTGTCGTGTTATTAAAATATAACTTGGTTTGTTGAGAATTTTTTTTTTTAAACATCACAACACTTATAAATCTATTAATTTACAATAACTTTCCTTCGATTGCGCTGGTAGTAAGTTGGAATATCTGTTTAATGAGTGAATTCACCACTATAATTATTAATCTTGAACTGCAACGCTTAAGAAAATTGACAGTTTTTAAACTGTAGAGTTATCAAGTTTGTATTTGGTGGAGAGTAGCTTCATAGGTAGCCCAATTACTGCCATAGGTAACCATCAAAATCTCTATGCAAGAGGCGGTCGGGAGAGTCTTCCCAACGAATATTTTGCAGGGTTTATCATAATCTGCCTATACATTTTCTATATATCTGCAGTAAACAAATATTTGTACTGCCGAAATCTAACCAGAATATCAAACAGTTCAGGCTGTACAGTGTAGCTTTTAAGGGATATGTCATTGTGGGAGTAAATAGTAGTAAACACTGTTTCCTTTAAAACACAGTGGTGTGGAAGAAAATATTTTGGGGTAAAGTTTGTTTCTAAAGAGAAAGGTATGTATTGAGCGTGTCCCAGTTGCACATATTCATCCACGAATTCTTTATATTTTTTTAAGAGGTTTTTATTTAAGTGTAATCGTTTTTTAAGAGATAAAAATCTTTTTTTGCAATGTTAAGTAAGTCTCCAAGTTTGCTAAGCTCTGTGAAAGTTTTCAAGGGAATGTTTTCCTGAAATCTTTTATTTTCTAAGATTTAACAAGATATAAATATTTGTTTGGCTAATTCGTCTTCAGGAGCTTGTGGAGGATTTGTCTTTCATCTCTCAAAATTTTTCTAGAAGTTTATTAAATGGATTATTAACAGTTCAGTGAGTTCAGATGTTTGTACAAAAAATGGAACATTTCTTTGGGGTTTGTTTGTTTCTTGAACAATGTTACCTGCAACAATCCATCCTAACTAAGTATTTTAAAGAACAGGCAGATGTTTACGTAATTTGTATATTCTTCTTCTTCTTCATGTGCCTTGTCCGTTCCGAACGTTGGCAATCAACATGGCTATTCTGACTTTGTTTGCGGCAGATCTGAATAGTTCAGCAGATGACAATCCTAACCATTGCCGCAAGTTTTGGAGCCACGAGTGTCTTCTCCTCCCTGGACCCCTTCTGCTGTCTATTTTCCCTTGGACGATCAGTTGTAGTACTCTATATTTATTGTGTCTCATAACGTGACCCAAGTATTCCAACTTTCTTTTCTTTATACTTATTCCTACCTCTCTCTCTTTACCTATCCGGCGTAGTACCTCTTCGTTGGTCACGTGCTCAGTCCAGGATATACGTAATATACGTCGGTAAGCCCACATTTCGAAGGCCTCTACTTTTTTCATCAATGTTGCGGTCATTGTCCACGCCTCCATTCCATATAACAAAACCGGGAATACATAACATTTCAGAAGTCGAATTTTGAGAGGTAGGGTGAGGCTTTTAGAGGTGAAAATTTGCTTCATGCTAGTGAACGTTGCTCTTGCCTTTCTTTGGCAATTTGTATATACCTTCTATTATTAACTCATAGTATACATCAGCACCAAGTAAAAGGTCAATTTCTGAAGCTTCGAAAAATCTCATACAAAAAGTACTTTTTCAAGTCAAATATAAATATTATAAAACGTTAATTATCAATAGTAAAATGTATGGAGAAATATAAATATAAAACATAAAACTAACTATATTAACAAAGATAACAGACAGATAACGATTACAACAAAAAGAGAACTAATTAGTATTAGAAGAGAAATACTCCTTAAATAAAAAAAAAACATTCATATAATAAGCTCTCTTAATTTTTGCTTTCAATTGACATAACTTAAGGCGGCCAAATTCTAGTACAAGATTTCTGTTGTTTCTAGTGGGATAATTGAAAAAGTCTAAATGCGCATTTTATTTGGTAACATGTTTCTTAATGTGCAAAAAACACTGCATAAAACATACACAAGGTAAAGTTAAAATTTTAAGTCCTTAACAAACCATTTATTTTTTGAAAACCGGTCCCAAAAAATCTATTTTTTCATCCATACACTTGCTTCTTTACTTCTTGCGGAATCCAAAATTGTTATACAATGTTTATTTTTAATTTGTTTTTTATTTTTTTTTTCAACGGTTAAAGATATGTTTAATAACTATCCCGTGATATCTTGTTGACGGGTTTTTGGTTGGATAAATAAAACCTGCGAGCACAAGCTTTTGTTGTCTACCTTACCTACAGCAATGAATGTTAGTTTTTCATCTAAAAGCCATTCCCAGCAATCTAGACTACAAAAGTTTTTATGCACGCTGTGGATGATGATCAATGTAGCGTAAAGAACAAGACATTTATATATTTGTAATAATGAAGACAAACAAGAAAAACTACAAGTTAGTTACCGTATGATACGTCTTGAACCAGGACATCACACAGTGAGTTTTTTCCTTGTGACAGTAACAACTTATTTTGGGGTAAAGTTCTGGGAAATGTCGACTGGTAAGTCTAAGTGGGTTTAAAAGTAAAAAGGTCTTTCTCTTGACACACCTCTATCTTTATGTCAAACCTCAATCAGCTGCGTTATTAAATTCATTCGAAATTCTAGATGTGTTTCTAGCCCCCTGCTTTTCTTATACAGCACAAAAGCATTCCAGTCAGCATGTTCGAGAAGGTATAAGAATATTTTTTTGTAATAGCTCTTTCTACGGTTCCTGGTTACAGGGTAATCAGCAAGATGTTGGTCGACTTTGTCGATGCCACCCATAGTATTGTTGTAGCATTACTAGTTTTTTTTTTAGAAAAAACGCATTTTAGTTATTGGTGTTTTGGACCAATAAAACCAGTGCACTGGTTTCTTTACCAAGCTCTGCAGTAATATAATTTAAAAAAAATCCTCGCATTTCATTACTGTCCATTGGTGTCCATTTGTTCTCTTCAACTCTGCGAAAAGCCTGATCACCTTTTCTGATTAGCAAAACGATTTGTCTCTTGAACAATTTTGTCGACTAGTCCATTATCGAAAAACATATTAAAAAACTAAACCTTATTTTCAACATTCTGTATATCGAAATATTACTCCCATTTTCCAGTAGGAGCAAATCTCGGTAAAGCCGGGGCTGGTCGGTCTACATCCACTCTGACCTATTGCCAGACTGCTTGAAGTAAACCGGTTGTACTGTAAATCTTTATTGAAATTGGAGTCACTTAATAACATTTCATTTTCACCGTCACTTTTTGGTCCCGGATACATCTTATAGTTCAGAACTGTCATCTGAATCTTTACTACCGTGGCTAGAATTCATAGTAAATAAAATTATGATTCAATTTTATAAAATGTCTTTACGTATACACAACCAGACGGAGCACGTGTTGTTTACACACTGAGGTCGTTTACAAGCCCCCGTCCCCCTCCAACCGTTTTATTGACGGCATAAAACCTTGTAACAACTTCTTTTTTGTGTGCCGTGCTTGTTTTCAAGCATTGACTATCGTCGTTCGCAAGCGGATGAAATGTTTCCCAGTTGGCAGCAATATGAAACAAATCCTCAACCGTTCGACCTGTCCATGGTCTAGTGAGGAACAACTAGTAACTAGTACCAACTATACCGTCTGAATTCGTTTAAATTCCAAAAGCCTAACTCGAAAAAACGAAGTAAATTGCTTAAATTCCCACTAAATTGCTCAAAACGAGATTTCTCAGGTTGGTTATTTTAGATACATCATATGCAAAACGAATTATCTCGGGATAGTTTTTTAAGGGGCTAAAGAAGTTTTGATAATCAGCTTTAAGAACTAGCTCAGGGATAATAGAAGAACACTTTCTTTGTTGTCCAAACACTTGTCACAATCAATTTGACAAGAGCAAACCAAGGAGAGAACAGTATAAGTCAGATAAGAATGAAAGTTACGTTGTTACTGTTAAAACGGTTTCGAAAGAAGTCATTTAAAAAATTCTTCAAAAGAAAAAGTTGTCAGGATAGCTTTTTCGATAAATTAAGTCATAATCTTTAACGTTGAAACATCCAGCAACAGTAATTGTTTCTTCTTTATCAGAAAAGATTATTGAAGATACAGCTTTTGATTCTTTTTTGGCTAAAAGATATTCTTGACAATAATTTAATTGCGGACCTGATTAATCTATATTGAAAATGCAATTTGCTTATTCCATTAGATATCTGTCAATACCTTTTATAAGATGCTTCAATAACTTAAAATAATTGTCAACTTCTCTTCTGTTCAAAGCGTAAAATCTAGCTAATGAAACTCCTTCAGACTTTATTAATAATATATCAGGGTTTTCCTCAAAAACAATTGGATCCAATCATAACCAGCTTTTTTAATTGTTTTGTTGAATTTGTGAGGTATATTTAATCGCTGTGTAAAATGAAAAGTTGTTGTTCTTGACATTAAGTTAAACCAACAAATTAAATTTTTCCCCAGGTAATCATGTTTTGAAGTGTAACCCCAGAAATTTGTTGCACATTGTGGTAAAGCAATGTGTGCAATATTAGTGTTATTTGTTAAAGTAAAATTAACACTTCGTGATTTCGAGTTGTATACACAAAAACGATAAGCAAAAATCCAGTTAAATAAGTTTTTTTTAATATTTGGTAATCAAGAGCGTCAAATTCGGAAGCGTCAAATTCTACTATATAGAAAGTAGTGTCATCATCATCACCATAGACACCAATCATCATAGATAGTTTTTGAAAATTACTGGTTTCAGCGAACATCATTATCATCAATCATCAATCGCGTCCACTGCTGGATATAGACCTCCCTCATTTTCCCGCTACACGTTTTATATCATTGGTCCATCTAGTCGGTGGTCGTCTTCGGCTTCTTTTATAGTTTCTGGGCCTCCATTTCATAATACGTTTTGTCCAGCGAACAAACTGATCATAATTTTACAGATACGAATCAAATACTTAAGTAGCTGTGGCGAAAAAACTGAGAAAAATAGGAAACACGGAATACAGCTATACAGCTAAAAAACCTGATAGGTTAAATATATTAAAAAAAACATTTCTCTCAAAGAGATCAGAAAATATACCTCAAAAAACACATATCAAAGAATTATCTACAAAAATCATAACAACTAACATATTTACTTATCAGCTGTAAGAGATAACATATTTAATAAAGTACACAAACAAAGATGTGTGTCGATAATTGTTGCAATCATCAAAAGAGCCTTTATTACAGTTAAGTGTCAATTAATACATACATACATTTGAATATTTTTCACTTAATTTTATATCGTTATGAATTTTCGTACCAAATTCCCATACTATACGCTATTTACTAACATCTAACTTACTTAGTTCACGGGTCATAACACAACCCTTTTTTGCTTTTCAACGACTACAAACATCAAAGAAAAAAAGGGTATCACTTGTCGTCGACTTTGTCGTATCATGTTTTTGGAGGTTACAAAAAAGCTTTGTCAACATGCGCCATTCTCGTTACCAAAAATTAAATCTCGATCAAATAGGAATCGTTCAAAGGGCTGATTGCTAGTAATCGTTTAGTTACTTCTGGCAGATTGCACGATTTTTAAGGAAATCCGTAGAGAACGTTTCAGATTAGTGCAGTAAATCAAATAGGTACTGAGAAAAAGAGTTTATTATTACTTATAAAAGAATATGAGTCATCGGTCACAAAAATAAAATGCTTTTATTAAACTAGAGAACTCAAAAAGATGGAAGTAAAATTGTTGAAGGATATTTTCAATAATATTTTTCCAGAAATTAGTTTTTACTTCGATTATACCGTATTAAAATTGGACTCATTTAAACGGCTGCTTGAAAACTATTAAGTTGTATCTTATATAACTTTTTTAAGAATAAATCACAAAACCTAACATAACACACATCAGTATATCGCTTAAGTTATGGTACCTACGATAAGGACACTTTTCTGTTGGTAAAAGAAAAATCACGTGTTGATTAGACTTCAATTATATAGTTTAATAAAATGGTCTTTGTTCTTTTCGCATCGACTGTCTAAAAACAGATTTCTGTATACGTAATGATGCAGCCGCTACCCTGTGATAGACGCTCCATACAATATAATATATACCACTTCGGTGGGTTGAATGATTTATTAGAATATATTGGTCTGGAAATCAATCAATTAATGTAAATTGAATGCATTGTGCACGCAAAATGTTATTTTATAGATTGACCTTAGCCAAGAACCGAAGGTTATTTAAACACGATATAAATGCATCGTTAGAGATTGTATCTAGAAGATATTAAGTTGAAATAAGATCAGAAAGATTATTAAGTTTGTAATAGGGCATAACGAATGGCAACACGGTAGCCAAAACGTAAACAAATATTTTATTTGTCCTCTGCAATAAACTCAATTTCTGAGAGTTTTTACAGGAAATAAATTATTGACAATATCCAGTGAACAATTAAAAACATTAAGTGAAGGACAGCGCTAAGAAAAAAACTTTAAAATCGGTGAAATAACATCGGAAAACACCAAGGCCCTATAAAAATTAAGATCGCTATAATTGATAAGCCTATTTAACATCAAAGCATGACTCTGACCAAACTCTGGCCTTTAAAATTATTGCGACGTTGTCGTTGTAAGTAGACTTTCGGGGTAGACACACAAAAATTACAACGGTTAATAAACATAAAATAAATACGGTAAACGCTGTCTTCTCTGAACTGTTGACGTGGAAAACAGTGTTTGGCGCCGGAAAATGGAAAAATATCTGAAACATTTAGACAGTGATGATACACTTCCATAAGGAGGGACAAAAAAAGGACAAATATAAAGACAAAGGAAGAGAAGATAACATTTGCAGAAAGAGCAAGAAGTTCTCGACAACACCAACAAAAACTCCAGAGAAGAAAAATGAGGAAACAAAAATTGACCAATTACTAATAATGATGAGCCACCTTACCGATAACATTAAGGAATTAAAAATAAATTAAAAAGTAAGCAAGGACACAATAGAAAAGCTCATTATGGAAAACAGAGAGCTGAGAAAAGAAAATGCAGAACTAAAACAAGAAAATATAGAGATCAAGAAGGAACTCAGAGAAATAACAAAAAACATGGAAGTTATGGAAAAACACCGACGAATAAATAACATAGTTATGAACGGCCGAAGGATATGAGCAAGCAGGGTTAGAAGGAATAATCAACAATTTCATTAAACAACATATAGGAGTAGAGGTTAAAATAAGGAATGATCACAAGTTAGGCGAAAAAACATGCCTAATTAAATTAGAGTTAAAGTTAAAAGAAATTAAAGAGTACAAAGTATATATCAACGAAGATGCAGCCATAAAAGAACGAGACATACAAAAAACATTGCTCAAGAAGAAAAAAATAAAGCAAATGAAGTCAACATTGGAGTAAAAAAATATGGGTAAATAACAGCGAATGTAAGTGGAATGACAAAGAAGGCGCAATAGTCAAAACAACATAAAAAAAATAGCAACTAACTGTACTACTGGAATAACGTTGACGAAACAAGCACAGAAAAAGGTTAGCGATAATACAAAAAAAGGAAAAAAAGGAAAAAATGAAAACCGGACCAAAACACAAGAAAACATGTCGAAAAGAACACTTACTTTTAGGAACATGGAATGTAAGAGGCACATATGGAGAAGGCAAACTTAAACATTTAGCAAGAGAAATCGAAAAGTTTCATTTTGACATGGTAGCTTTGTAGGAGACGAAACAGCTGGGAAATAATATATTAGAAATAGAAGATACAGTATTTTTTAACAGAGGTGGAAAAAATCGAATGTTAGGCATAGGTTTTATGTTAAGAAAAGAGCTAAAAGAAGTAAATAATAGAGTTTAAACCAGTATCAGACCGCATATGTAGTATCAGGTTCCAGGGGAAAATACCAAAAAATTACCCTTATAAATATTCACGCGCCTTCAGAACAAAAAGACAATGATGTCAAAGAATGTTTCTACAGTGAATTAAACAGAACAATCGAAAATATACGCAGATATGATATGAAAATAGGAAGGACAATAGGAAAATATAGTAAACACAATGAAACTAATGAGAACGGACAATTCCTGATAGATTTCGCAAGAGAAAAAAATATGATCATAATGAGCACATATCTTAAAAAAAAAGAAATACTCAAAAAAACATGGATATCGCCAGATAGAAAGACTAAAGACCAAATAGACCAGGTGCTCATTAAAAAAGAAGAACAGCAATGAATAAAGAAAATGAGAATATACAGAGGACCAGACGCTGACTCAGATTATTACATGGTGCATCAAAATTAAGCAACTGATACCAGAAAACAAAAACAAAATAAAAGAAAAGAAATGTGTAAATATCCCAATTCGATTAGCAACAAAGAAAGAGCAAGAAATGTACAAGGAAACAATAAAAATTACTAAAAAGATACAAATAGAAGAGCAAACTGAGAACAAATGGGAAAACATAAAGCAAGTAATAAACAAAGCAGCAAAAGAATGTAATAAACAAGAAAATAGAAAAATATAGAAAAGACTATATAATCAACCTAATATAATAGGAGTTATAAAATAAAGGCACAGAGACTAAGATGGAAAACTCAGATGGAAGGTCACCTAGAAAGAATACCGAACGCGAGGACTTTAAAAAGGGTACTAAACTACACTCTAGC
This sequence comes from Diabrotica undecimpunctata, assembly GCF_040954645.1. Lineage (NCBI taxonomy): Eukaryota > Metazoa > Arthropoda > Insecta > Coleoptera > Chrysomelidae > Diabrotica > Diabrotica undecimpunctata. Next base: position 10,111 of record NW_027313678.1, read on the forward strand.
TTTAAAAAGATGGAATCAAGAGGTAGAAAAAGATATGGAAAAAATTGGACTAGAGGGCCAGAAAAGAAAAATGAATAAAAAGACAGAATGGAGAAAAAACACATATTGAACCAGAGAAGATCTCAGTACATAAAGAAAAGCAAAAATGAAGAAAGAACAAACTTTTCAAGCCATGGGCCTCTAAGGTCTGTCGTGCTATTGTATATATAATATGGCATAAAGAAGATATGGAAACACTATTATATATATAATTTTCCTATGTTCTACTTTTAAACCTGTTTTCTTAACAGGTTTTCTGCACTGTTTAAGTTTTTTTTAAATCCTATTCATCATTTTCTACTAGTACTACATCATCAATATACATTTAGTACCAGGGAATATTACTTTGTAATTAGGATCATGTAATTTCGGGACCAAGCACTGAGCTCTGATGCAATCATAAATTTATCAGTCTTTCACATACATGTCTTAACACGAGTTGCCACTTTCTTATACATGTCTCTTACAATCTTCTCATACTAATTGAAGACTCCCTCAATATTGAATGTTCACGATAAAACCTCTCGAGGAACTCTATCATAGGGTTCCTAATGATCAATAAAAAATACAATTTAAACGTTTAAAATCCCTTGTAATGATATTAAATAAATTTTCTTGTGCTCTTAAAACAGCATAAATTGCTGATGTATTAAGCTTCAAACGTCAAGAAATTTTAGTAAAAGATTATCTCTTTATCATACTTTTGTAGTTTATATTGTAGTTGTATCATGCAATATATAAAAAATACCAGTTAATATAATAAGGATAATTCTCTTTTTTGAGCTGAATAAAATAAAAACAAATATAACATAGTGCTTTATACCAACGTGTCAAAAACTGAAAGTGGAGTTGGATATTCTGTAACCACTGTACAACAGTCTATCGAACTCTATAAAATTTCTCCTTAATATACTAACCACACTGGGGAACTACCAGCTATCTCACGTGCTTTTAAATATGCTCAATAATATCTGAACACATATATTGTAACGAAAATATTAATTGCCTACCTCAGGGTAAGAATATAGGGTAGAAATAGGGGACAGAAACTATGGGGGCGAAGATAGGGCAAGCAAAACAATCGTTACTGATGCGAACGGTACTCACAGGGTTGTTGGAGAGCTGGGGTCGTAGATAAGTTAATGGCAAGGGGGTTGAGATTGGGGTAACTACCAAAATATGAAAACAAGGGGTTCTTACATAAATCTCCTGGACAAAATGAAATAAGATATGGCAGACAAGATTACCTCTAGCTATTTAAATTTGGACGCCGCTTCGAAGAAAACTTCCTGCTGAAAAAAGAAAGAAAATTTCTTCTTCCCTAAAATCAAAAATACATACAAGGGTTAGGAGATTTTCTAAACTAAAATAAACAAAGGATCAGAGAAACAAATCAAACGTTTATTTTTGTCTCATACAAACAGTTATCAAACATAAAAATGGCACAAAAAATATACTATATAAATAGTTGCCAAATACAGAATAAAAAAAACTTACATGTGTCTGTTTACAAACTCCGTTTACAAATAGATTGGAGATACTACAAAACTTACAAATGTTATCGCACAGAGATTAACCTTTTTTTTAAACAAACAAAACAAATGAATATCGAAAAGAACAAAGCTAGGTGTCATATGTTAACATTATATTAAAAAAAAAACAATTAAAATGACAGCTGTTAAACAATAAAATTTTCAATTTATTATTTATTACAAATCCTTTAAATTTTAATGAAAGCAATTATTGTTTTAGTAAAAAAATGTCTGTCTTTACTTTAAAATTAAAATGTTAATTGTTACCTGATTTCACTGTTTAGCACTTAACTTGCAAAAAAAACTTGTTAACATCTATGGGACTGGAGCTGCAAAGGACATAACTCTTAACTTGAATAAAAATAAACCATTTCCATACGTAGACAGGAACGATTGGAACAGAAACTTGATGGAGGAAATCAAGCTGTCGACGGGGACATTCTATATAAACATTTTCCAAATTTCATCAGTGCCGGTGTACTGCACAAATCTTATGGGTGATTACTCTGATCTAAACTGCCACATTGCATAGAGTATCATCACCTTAACCGGTCTTAAGATATTACACAAAAAAAATTGAATCGACTCGCGATTCAAAATCTCTTCTGTCTGCTCTGCTTGGGGCTTAAATGTCGACTCCTCGATGCCTTACATTTTACAAATTTCAACGCAAAATAAATTTCCCTTTACGTCTCACAGCTAGTTTTTGCCTACCAACTTAAAACAAACAATCTACCCTTTTTTGACCTCATTCTTAGCAACGAACTGACAAAAAACTTCTTGAGTATTTACTTTTAAATTGGTTAACTGGAAATTTTTTACCTCACAATACATACAGAGAATAGGGGAATATTAATGTAAACAAAGACAAAAAAATATTCTCAGTTAATACGTCTTAGAAAAACCGTATACCTGACTTGCAATATTATATTAGGGGACTCAAAACAACTTTTAAATATTCCAGTTTATTGCGTTTTAACGACAAAAGACAAAAACAGCTGAATACCAAAACTTGATATTTTTTCGAAGAAAAACGAAAATATTCCACCAAATTTAAAACGCTACAATATTGCCATATGTATTGATTCACTTTCCACTATACACTTCATTAATACTATATCCACTATGCATCCTTTCGTCCAAGATACTCATAACATATATCAGCTTCTTATAATCCAAAATACAACAGTCACTCGTACCATGTATGTACCATGGATTAGTGGGAGCGAAAAAGCCGATTGCCTTGCCAAAAAAGCTGCATCATCCAAAATACAAATCTGCAACAATCTAAAAGCTAAACTGGAGAAAGTAAATCTATCCATTTGGCAAATTCACTGGAATGAAGTTACTTCAGCGCTGTATGAAATTAAACCATCAGTGAACCTTTTTACTTGTGTTAGTTTATTTAGGAAAAATATGGGAATCATACGGAGATTGCTCTTAGAATAAATTTGCCTAACACATTCCCACGGATAAGGCTCTCCGAATCGGACATATACTTTATCGAATATCTTTTGTTGCCAAAATACGCCAACAGCTCGGTATTAACATGAAGCTGTAAACTCTTCTTCTTCTTCTAATGGTATTACGACCCTTTGCGGGTTTTGGCCTGCTTAACAACGTTTCCATCCGGCTACGTCGACTACTTTTTTTCGCCACTGCCTGATATTTATGGTTTTAAAATCTTCCTCTACATCGTCTATCTACCTTGTACTGAGCTTTCTTCTTGACCTATTTCCTTAACGTTTGCATCACTGGATTAATTTTACAGCTCGATTATCTGGCATTCTTAAGAAGTGGCTAGGCCAGTATAAACCAATCCATTGTAGTTCAAAAATCTTTCTTAATATTTTACATTCAAACTTTCTTAATTGGTATACATCCGTAGTTAAAAGGTTCTACGTTTCACATTTATATGTGATCACTGTATAGCTGTAAACTGTAACTCGTGCTACTGACCATAGACGTCAAATTTACTTTAATTGAAATAAAAATATAAATAAATCGTGGATAAGAATAATATTTGCCTTCACCATATTTGAGCAAGCGCATTCGCCAATTTGTTAAATATTTTTATTATACCCATGGTATTCATAAGAAATATAGAAAGCATGTAAAAATTGTATTATTCCTGATTATGTCTTTTAACTTTTCACATTCTTTTAGATTAGAACCGTATATCACTTGCGTATTAATATGTTAATTTATGCTTTATAGTTCATTTTATAGTGTATACCCCATTCGGGTAGCTTTATTAAAAGCAGTCGATAAAAAGGCGACCACTGCCGACTTAATTTTTATTCGACTCATAAATATCTCGGATTTTATACCGACTTTAACCAGTTCAACTCATTTACACTTTGGTATAATTATAATTCTTCATTAACTTAAACCCACAAGGGCTGTGCTCGGGGAGAGGGCTCCCTCTAGAGCGATTAAAATAACAGTGAGAGCTTCCCCATGAGACTTTTAAAATAGAAAAGGTTTTTTTTATGAAATACGATATGTTTTATCTATGTTGCTTTAAATAGTGCTGGTAGTATAAAAGCTATATTGTTTGTGCAATGTAATCAAATGATGTGACAAAATTAATGAATTATTTTAATTAATATACCACAATATTATAGTATGTAAAATTTGATTAATTTATAACAACAACTTGCCAGTTTGTTTTGTATAAAGATTTTGGGTAGGATCCAATCAATTGCCATCTACAGTCACGCCACTCAATTTTTTATGAATTTATTTTATTTTATGATGGCGAAGTACTGAATCTTGGTCTGGTCGATCTTTAACATCATTTTCCAATGATCTTAGTGTCCTTTATGACGCGGATCTAATTAATTTAGCTTTTTACTCTCTTCTGGGTGACGTCGTCGCTTAGATTTATTAAATTTTAAATATAACAAATTTCTTGTATGAAGACCAAGTAAATATAAAGAAACATAAAGCTTTAAAGTATTTTGATTAATAAATCTTACTTTTAAAAATAATATTCTCTGCTTCCATTACTTATCTTTTCTTTCTTTGCATCGCTAGACGTTCTTTTCTTTGAAGATGGTTTTCTAACTCGTTTTAGTACATCGGACACTAATATTTTAACTGGTTTTGGTTTTTCTTCGTCTTCATTTTCTTCGTCATTTTCATCATCTTCAGATAGTCCTGCAATTTTCAACCAATCAACGTCTTTTGTATCTTTTTCACAAGAAATTCTTTTTAATTCTTATACAATTACAATACAATACAATACAATACAATTACAAAGAAATTTAACTTCTCCACCACATACTGTTCCAGTGAAATCATCCATATCAGTTGCCCAAACCATAGCTCCAGCAAATCCGCTTTCTTTTATACTCTACCCATTGATCTCCATTAAACGCATATGGCCTTTTATTTCATCATCCCAATAGTAAGGTGCTCCGTTCAATGACATTTCACATACCTCATAATACGCCAAAATTCCCCTCCCCTTATATATAAGGTCCTTCTTTGCAGTCCCTACTACTAGAAGCATGTACACCATATTTATTGGAGAATGAGAATACGCAAATGCAAAAAAAAACAGGAATTAAAAGGAATTTCTCGTAGAAAATATACAAAATACGTTGCTTGGCACAAAAATTGCATGAGCATCTGAAGATGATGATGATAACGAAGAAAATGAAGACCAAATCCAACTAAAATATCAGTCTCCGATGTACTAAAACGTGTAAGAAAACCATCTTTACAGAAAAGAACATCTAGCGATGCAAAGAGAGAAAAAATAAAGAGAAATATTCGAAAACCTTAATTATTTTGCTACATGATAAGTTGGTCCTATTAGCGACCGGGCTCTGGTATATTTACACCTGAAAATATTGATGCAAAGCTTTGTACTCATATAACTTATTCATCTACTAGTTATTCTTAAATTATATCGAGCTTCATTTTCTCCACTCCGATTTCAAAGTATTTTGTTTTTTCTAAGCTTTTTCCATATTGTTTTCAATTGTTATAAATACTTTTATTAGTTTTGATTTTGGTCTCGCAATCAAACCTGCGATTGGAATGCCCTTCAGTATTGGTCGAAGTAGTCTTAAAGAAGTTTTAGGATTTCTGGGGAATTGTGGAGGTATAAGACAAGCTAGGATCCTCAAGTCTTACAGCTCAACTTTTCTTTCTAGAACATATAAGATGGTCTTTGGTGGTCAGTATGCTTACCGGTAGACTCAGGCGACACCTTCATTTGCTTGGATTGGTGGACGATGGCCCATAGTGCCGTCTTTGTCATCAGGAGAAAGAAACCTTCTCACATAATCTCTGGAAGTCAACCCAAATGAGGGAGTTACCTTTAAAGATACCTGTGGCTTTCTATAAAGTTACAAGGTTACTAGATAAATAGATGTTTAAAACGGCAATGAGGGCTTAAATTTAAAGCCGTCGATGATAATATCAGATATGGAAACTCCTTAGCAGCCTAAGCCCCAGAAACTACTTCAGTCCGTATGATAAGGGTGATACAATGGACCCATTTTAGGAGGTCTATGTGTCTGAAGGTTTCACAAATGTTCCATGATCTACCATAACCATAAGATTTGGTTTGACCTATATTTTTAACAAATATTTTTTAAGAATTGATCAAAATAGTATTTAACATAGCCATTATTAGTTGATTATTCTAACTACGCTTTTTACTTCAATGGCTTGTTTAATATGGTTATATTATTTGCATCGAAAGTTTATAGAGACCTGTATATTTAGTAAATAGAGACCTTGTTTGTCCAATATGTGTTGTTTTATACTAATTGTAAACTTGAAATCTTCTGTAATGATACTTAACTTACTATCAAGTTGCTTGTCTCATGCATTATCATCATTAAATCGACAACCTTTTATGGGTAACCTTGTGGGCTTGTAGTTTGCCTTTACGTCATTTTTATGATTTGATTCTTTTGTGACTTCTTTTTTCTATTCCAAAAGTAGGTTGGAATGCAAGAATAAAAAAAAGATCCAAAACATAAGTCTAAACAAATAGAAAAGTACTGAAAGGACGTTATAAAAAATATAATATAAAAGATAAGCAAGAAAGCTATAAAAGAAGAATATCAACAAAAAAAAAATAAATGAAAAAATTTTAGAGATTTATCTTATGGTTTAGGATTCAAAGTGTATGGCGGGCGTCAACAAAAAAATCAAAAAAAAAAACAAAGGTCGTGATTCAGAAAAAAGTTAACAGAAAAAAACTGATGAAAAAATCATACCAAAATAAAAAAGTTACAAAATAAAGAAAAATAAATAAAAAGAAAAAAATTGTAATCTTAAGAAATTTCAAAATTTACACTATTCCAGGTTTTTTTGTGATAAATAAATAAATTTATTTTTAATAATTATTATAAAAGACAATTAACTAACGTGTATGACCGAATTATTAAAAATAATAATCACTGTAATATAAACTGCAGACAAAATAAACCCATTCCATATAAATCATCCTGGTAATGCAGGAATTGTGGTTGGTCTAATCAAGAGAGTAATGATTGTAGATAAACCGAAAAGTAAATAAAGTTTTGTTTATTAGCTCATGCTCGTTAAAAATGCATTCTATAGCATACTTACCCTAGTTTTGCACCCTCATTTTCTTATATGAACTTTAGGATACCGCTAAAACAAAATAAAAGTATGTTAGCTTGAAAATTTGTAAAAATATTCTGTTAGTGATACTAAAGTTTGGAAAATGACTTTGTGAAAAATTTAAGTTACTTTAGGTATAAAAAACAGTAAGAACAGGCAAAGTTAAATTGTAGTTAAAGTAGAGGGAGGCGTTTTTTGAGGCGATACATTTAATATGTACATATTGATTGAATACACAGTTTGGTTTTCGGAACGCAGTGGAAAAAAAAAATGGCTTTCTTTAGCATACAAGTGGTATTTCAACGATGTAGAGATCTGTGATCTAAGAATTATTAGCAATCTTTACTGGAATCAAACATTGTTAAAATGTATCATTAATGTTAAAATTATAAAGTCGTTAAAATTCCTATACAAAATCAATAATTATTTGGACTTATATTCAAATAAAAGATCTCTTCTCTGTGTTTTATTTTTTAAATTAAATCAAGACAAAGAATTTTCTTTCAAGAAATATTACTTCTTTAAATTTTTTTATGTCTTAAAAGATTATATTTATTGTAGAGAGATTAAATAAAACGAGCGGTTCTAATTTATATAAATATATTTATTTATAAGTTTACAGCACGAAAATATCTTATCAACTAAACTCTTCAATCATCGTTACTTATATAATTATATATATATATATATATATATATATATATATATATATATATATATATATATATATATATATATATATATATATTAAGATGATTGGTGTTAAAGAAAATAATTTATGTTACACTACTAGATAATATTAGATATTAAAAGTATATGGTTAATTTAATAAGTTATATACTAGAAAATTTTATAAAAATATATTTATGTGAGGGCATTTTTAAGAAATTAGCATATAATAATTGTAAAAAGTTGTATTTTAATGTTGTAAATATATTTAAGTGAGCCATGTGTATAGGCAACCAACTATACAGTAAGTGACAGACAGAAATTAATAAATTTTACGAATATAAGTGGGGTTATAGTTGTTTAAAATATGTAGTTTATTAAATTAGAATGTTGTTACTAATTTAAGTGTATATTCTGATCTGAAAAGCCTAAATGTCAACAAAATTATCAATAGAAAATTAAAGAATTCTCCAGAATCGAGAATTTGACCTTTGTTTACGATCGAACATTCGGGAATAACGGTTATGTCTGTGGATCGAACATATACTGTTTCCAGAAAATTCAGACATGTGTTTAATGGAATAAATCGAACATGATTTCTTACCAGATGGTTCTGAAAGATTGAAAAGATATAAATACCCGTGATTTGGATTCAAGGGAGCAGTTTAGTAAGAAAGTCCATTCAGTTAGTCAATCAGTTATGAGTTAACAGTTACTATGATGGCCAGTTTTAGTATGAAAATTAGTTAGAGGCAGTCAATCAGTTACAATTGTTCAATATAGTGAGTTAAATCAAGATTAAGAAACAGTATAAAGAAAATATTATTGAAGATTAAAAATTATGTTATGTATAAATGATGATAATGGAAGAAGTATTAATTAAATATTGAAATTAAATAATATTTTTGATTGGATATTGATATATTGAAAAGAAGAATAAAAATAAATGCTGTTTGCTGGTTTGCTTGGTGGTTTATAAATGCTGTGAAGAAAAATATCTTAAATTGGTGGAAGCTGATAATTGGAAAAAGTAATTTCACAAAAACAAGGATAACCGAAGCTGAGAAGAAGACATTTGAGTGGTGATTATAATCTATATAGTGGAAAACAGTTCATTTAGGCATTCAGTGACAGAAAGGTACAACATTTTGTTAATATAATTTAGTTAGTGTCATAACAATTTCAATTTTGTAGATAGTTTGTTTAAATTTTACATTGTCTATAGAATTTAATTAGTTTCATAAGAATTTCAATTTAAAGATAGTTTATTTTAAATTTACATTGGCTAGGTTAGATACATATGTGTTTCATAATAGATATAATAAAGATAATTTAAAAAAAGTACTTACAAACTAATTCTTTGAGAACCGCGATAAAACCCTATATTATTAAAAAAAAACACTCAATGCTCATCATTCACAAATATATATATATATATATATATATATATATATATATATATATATATATATATATATATATATATAGTATATGTACATATAAGTTATTATGTACTAGAATATTCTGCAGTAGTCCACCTCTAATTCGTTAATTTGACGGGCCAATCCCTCCCGCGCTCGATTCATCTGGAAGCTTCTCGCCTCTTTCGAGATGCAACCGTTACATGGGCCACGACGAATGCATGTTCGTAACATTATTGTGAAATGAACTCAATACATAAAATAGTAATAAACAACATTAATTCTAATGTTGTTATGATCGCGGTTAAAAGTATTTGTTGACTAAATAGCAAACTAACCTTTTATTTTTAAGAATTTTTTACTTTCCCCTTTTTCTTCCTACGACTATGATTTGCCTACCTTTTGCTCGTAATCTCAGTTACTCTACACACGCCAGCTACCTCCTTTGCTTGTCAACGTCTCTCGCACAGAATATCGCCCCAACAGTCTCTCCAAAAGCTCCTGTACCAAACTCCTATCTCACAGGAACCCAATATCTTTTAGTCGAAAGGATTTTCACTAAATCGACTAGTACCAAATATACTATACACCTGTTTGTTTATCACAAGATGTACTTTCGTTGTTTATTGCTACCAATCCTTGGGGTTTATACCATAGAAACAAAACACCTTTCACAATTATTACTTGACAAGAACTCTGCTAACTTTCAGTGCAGGATATGAAAAAAAAAAACATTTTGCTTCTTCCGACGTTTAAATAACAGTAATCTTCCTTTACCCGAGCAAAACATGATTTCAATCACTTTAATCCACTCTGAGATAGCGCGT